>NC_054057.1:22496817-22650317 GCF_017639655.2 Falco naumanni | reverse complement strand
TCCTCTCTTCTCTTTATTTTCTTTTTCTCTTTTACCTTGCCTTTCATCTTTTCTTTCTTCCACCTTAGACATAAACCCGTCTTTTTTTCAGCTTTTTCTAATGCTGCCAGTAGTTCTTCCTGACAATATACATTGCAGCTAATCTCCCTAACCTTAAAGTCACTATCCCAGTCAGAAAATGAGAAGAACTTCCTGAACATTTTGCAGTTGCTGCCAGAAAGGCCAAACTCTAAAAGTTTGTGATCTCAGTTTTATACATAAGCAACCACTAGGTACAAAGATACTATCTGTTTATACCCAAATGATCTGTGGAGGTCTTTCACAAGCCCTTTGGGGAGGCTTCTCTCTGCCTCACTAATGGGAGATTGGGAAACTGCGGTTGTTCATATTGGGTTTACGGGAAAAATAGAATGTCCTCACTTTGCAAAACAATTTAACATCTCTGCTATGCTGCAACACATGCATTTTAAATTTGACACAATGGCTCTGCAACACAGAAAATGGATTCCATCTGTCTAAACAGAGATGGCCTCTGCTATCAGGTCAGCTCGCAATCTCTAGTTTGTCCCTCTGATTGGAAAGTACCAAACTACAGACAGACAGCTTAAAGAAGGGAATGGGACTTGCCCAGCATCAAACAGGAAATCTGTGGCACGCAGATTTTCTGATAGCCCTTGGTTAGCCCAACAACTACTGGATCAGGCTTCTTCACATGAGGGTAAATCCTTAAAAGCTATGGAAGTCAACAGAGCTATGATAAATTCCACCATTTCAAGAACTGCTCCTATATCTGCTGCTATCAATCTTCATCCCACCTCAATGGTTTAGTTTCAGGCTCCTTTTTTTTTGTGAAGTATTTGAAGAACTATCTTTGATTTTATTTGCAGAAAGAGGTGGGGACTGCACTTGACCAGTACAGGTAAGATCGCTTTCAATCACATAGTGCTTATTTTCATAATTCTGCAAATGTTCATATTCAACCTATTCAAATGCAAGCTGCATAACATGAAAAGCATCTATTTCAATTTATCACATAACATGAGCTTGATTCCAGCATTCAGCTGATCGAATGCCCAGATAGTACTATTAACAACCAGCTATTTAAAAAATCATCAGCAGAACTAACTTCCAACAATTTCCTAAAAAACTCCTAAGAAAATCAGCTCCCTAAAGCCCAGAGAACCAAGTTGGACAAATTCCAGGCCTGCAAGGAAGCCAGCAATGACCTGACCTGTGTTTTGTTCTACAGACAAATATATGTACAGGAGATGTTGCCAGCTCTATCAACTTTATCACAAATCTTGCTATTGCTTCTTTTCTTTTTAAGATCTCATGTAGGTTTATTGTTCAATCATACTATCTTAGATTTCTCTTCTGAATTTTTAAACTACTCTTGATTGTTTTAGGGTCTGATTCTGGGTATTTTGGTATTTAAGACTAGCAATAGTCCACATTTCTCACAATAAGTTACTCACAAAAAAAGGTTAGGATTTCCCCTTTCTTGAAACACAGTTCAACAAATGAGCCTTCTACTGATGTCACCTAACGCTGCTAATACTACGGTCGGTAATGCAAATATGAATATCATATAAAGCCTCACGGGGCATTTGATTTAAGAAACACCTAAATTTTAGATCATATTATAACTTAAAGTGAAAGTGCAATGACAAGAGAGAGAGAGAGAATACTTTTTAATTCTACCAAAGAAACAAAACTCCAAATTATTTAAGGTTTCTGCATGACAGCATAGAAAAATTTGAATGCTTTCCACATAGGACGTTAAAGAAATGAGGGTTTGTGTACCTGGAATGTCTCTAATTATTTTAAAGCATCTCCAGAGACAAAATATCGTAGTAGTTTCTCTATAAGCAAATGACACCAGCTGGCATATTCAGAAACATGAAAAATATCATGATGCTGACATAGTTCAGACTCAAAATCCAGTGAAATTGATGTGAATTCCCCTTCATTCTTGTCAAAGGGCAATGTATTAGGCTTTTAATTTTCCATTGCGTATGGCACAAAATAGATCTGTAATGTTTTCTAATAGTTTTCATTAGATTTAGCAGAATCAATTGCTTGGTCAGAGGTACAATGCTTTAGAAACAGGTGTTCCAAAACTCCACAAATGCAGTTGTAAATGTAAAGGAGATAGGGCAATCAGCACATTAGGAGAGAATCTGAAGGAGGCACGTTGATAAAACCACACAAAATGAGTCAGCAAGCAGAGAAGAATCTTCAAGAGTATTAACAAATGCAAATTTGTTAACAAATTAACATTTCTTACTAAATTAACGTAATGGACTGAGAGTAGCAGGTCCTCACACCTCACCGGATCTAAGGTAGTTAATACTGGTTTACAACCAGGATCTGCTGCCCATTCTGTTTGGTCATGTAAACTCTTGTCAGGGGTGCTGCTGTTACAGTCAGAACTGTTCTGCAGAGGTATGGGGAGACTTGGGTTGCACACCATGGCTGGAGATGATGCATCAGCCTTACTTACATTACCACAGACTTTGGAGTTTTCTGGCAACACAGCTGCAACCGAGTGTAAGTCTCTAGCAGTGTTTTCTCTTTGATCCTGGTTTAGTCTGAAGGTCCTTTCTCTATCTCAGGCTGTTCCCCATCAAATACGTCCCTTAAACCACAGAGAATGTAGTCAGGTGGATGTGGTACACTAAGCACACGGAACTGCCTAGGAGTACAGGCAGCTGGACAATGAGGTTTGTTCCTGAAAAGCTGAATTCAGAAAAATGATGCCCCAGTGACTCATGTATAGTTTTGTAGAGTGACTGCTTCATGATCCCATTTTCCTCTGGCTGGATTGCATTTTCCATTAAGCAGCACAGCATACTCTCATGGTAAACTTGCGTGACAGATCACAGGAGTCCCGTGACCACCCGGAATGAAGACAAAAGGGGCACAAGGTAGGTGAACTGTGAGTGGCAGTGAGCTCCACGGTGGCATTGCTGAATCAGTATTTTCATCTTTCAGCTAAAAGCCTTCCCCTTCAGCTTCGGGAGAGAGAAAGGGTTTTGATGAAAAGACCAAAAGATTTATCAGACAACTGTCACTTTTTTCACACGACGTTTGCTTTAGTCAGAGACTTAATCCTGCAGGAGAAGCGGGTGCCAGTGAAAAATGTACACACTGCCCTGCATTTTTACATGCAACTTTTTAACGTGACTCCTAAAATGCATCTGCAAGAGATGAGAGCTACGTATGCATTCCTCCACCAGCTTACACGTCTTCAAATTTCGTTCTGTACTTTAAGGCAGTTTGGGCCAGTCTGGGGTAATTATTAGATAGACAAATAGTGAAATAGCTGAAGCACAGAAGCAATTGCAGTGAAGCAGGCATCTCCCCAGCCTGCTTTCCTGAGTACCTTCTAAATAAACAGCAAAGCTACTCACTGTAAATTAGACCATCACAAAGGCCTTTTAAGGTAGGCAGTTTAGTGTACCCTTTACCCTGTGACTTTCAAGAATTGCTTGTTAACTGAGGGCTAATTGGTGCTAGCTAATTCACTTTGATCTGTAGCTTTGGAGAATAGAAAAAACCTAAAAATTAACAAATTGTCGCCACCTCAACCCTCGCTTTGCCCCCCTTCAATGCTTGACACAGCCTGTGCCAGAAAAAGAAATCCTTGTCGCGAAAGTTTCACGGATCCTTGGCATACGTGACACCAGGCATTTTTCTGACACATCTGATCCACATTCCAGCCACAACAGCAACATACAGTAATTGAACTGATTGGTTGTCAGCTTTAAAAAGGTGCCTATATCACTGTTTATCAGTGTATTTCTATCACGTTGCCCCATATCGTGCAGCCCTCTGTGTAGGGAGGTTACTTGATCCTGCAGGAACTGCTCTGAGCTTGGTTGGGGGTTTTCTTTTTTGCCAGCTAATAGCGTTCAGCATTACACCGGGCCACATTAAACTCAATGTACAAGCAGTTAAGAAATTACTGTATCTGGCACTGCTTAATGTCACTGACATGAAATGTGAGCAGCTGTGCCAGCATTCCTAAACTCTGAAAGTACTTTACCTTTCCTTTTTCTTTTGGCAAATAAATACATTTTAATACATTTTGGGGAAATGAATACATTTTAGCACAGTGCTATAATTTTAGGAAGGTTAAAGAGTTAACTATGTTTTAATATTTAGGTATTAAGAGAAATCATGGCCATTTTAGTCATGGAGATGTCTAGCTACCTTTTACCTCCAGGCTCACCAGGCTGAGAATTTACAGAGCTCTGTGAGTGGCAGAGCTGTATGACAATTGAGTGAAAATGCTCTCCCCAGTTTTTGCGAATACGTGCACAGTCACTGGAGGAGTTATTCTGACTGCTGCTTTAGCCTTAGCACATTGTCTTTAGACATCTTTGGACTGAGCTGTAATCTTGAAGAAGCAAGGCCAATACCCAGATTAATAGAAATAGACACCAAAAACCTCTTTTTCAAAATAAACTTTAAAAAAAGAGGACCTTTATATTTTGTATGTAAGTCAAGAATGGGGATATTTTCCCTTTCTCTGCTTGTTTTTATATTTAAAAAAAAAAAAAAAAAGAAAAGAAAAGAAAGAAAAGAAAAGAAAAGAAAAGAAAATGACAAAATAACTTTTATCTGTTGAATTTGATTTTATAAACCTGAGAAGAAAAGGAGCATTTGCCTTGCAGCACAGTTAAGTGCTTCCTTTCAGCAGATCAATCTTCACATGAATTCACTGGCCTTTGCACATAGGCTAGATAGCTGCTGAGGCTGGTGGGCTTCTACTAGTTGGTAACTTGTTCCTCCTGACCACTAATCAAAACAGACCTACTTTTGACCATCAGTTCTAGGGCACCCATTGCAGAAAATTGTGCAGGGTTTTCCCAAGTGTGTGGGAAGCTTCTGGGGAAGAGATACCAGGAACAAGTGTGTATTTGCCTGTTGTTTGATTGGATTTTTCTTCTAATGCATTAAAATATCCCTCAGCAAGATCCTCAGGCTATGCAAAACCAGCCTGACTCCATCAACTTTGCAGCTTTCTGTGTGATTTATACCTGGTAAAGAGCTAGCTTTACTAGCTTGCATGGAAAAGAAAGGAAGACAGTTATATGAGGAGGGCTGAGGAAATACTTTGGGATCCTCCAATGCAGAGAACAAAGCCAAAGGGGCCGTGGACTATGGAGTCAGAACAGATGCCAAAATAGAAATCTCCCTACCATTGCAACAGTAGTTTCAGCTTCCTGGCAAACAGCTATAGGTGGGTTCAGTTTTGAACCAGACAACAGGTGTGTCCTGTATCTCTGTTTTTTAATACAATTATGTGTAAACCAAGTCAAATTAAAGCAAATACCACATATACTTACACCATAGCAGCACCAGAAGATTCCTTTCCCAATTTAAGCGAAGAAAAACAAACATTCATTGCCAGAAGAAGCTGTCTAAAATCATTCCTAACTACATCCCTTCCTTGAAATTGGAAGGACCTCAGTTTATGAGGTCCAAAATCCCAAGCTATGGTTGATTTCCAGTTTTGCAGTACAAGAGAAAACCATTTTGAAATAACAAGATTTTCAAAATGCAATTGAGCTCTAGAGACATGTATTCCTGAAGATTCTAGGGAATAGTACAGTAAATTTTATAAATACTCTTTTTCTGCATTTATTTGTTCATTTTTAAAGGAAAAGGATACTATAACAGCTTAGATATTATCACGACACTTAATTGTCTTCCAAATCCAAAATCAAAGGACCAAACCTTGTGAAAGGGCAAAATTTCATGATCAGGCCTTGGAAGATACAGGATTTTTTAGGCTCCCAAACCCCCACGTATTTAAAGACTTCCATTTATTTCTAACTGGAAGAAGAGTTAGCAACAGTCTGTGTGTGAGTGTAGGACTTAAACACCAACAAATGGTATCTGGATTTCTCCTACTGCAATAAGTACTGGAGGTGAGACAAAATAATGTTGCTAATTACCCCTTTAGGCATTTGACTGTCAACATAGCAAAGAAAACACTAAAGAAGGAAAAAGAAAGGGAAACACTGTTTGCGTGTGAACTCAGCATGAAATACATTATGGAGTTAATAGCCCGATATTCAGTTGATTTAAACAGCATTGTTACATTACAGTCAAAGAAACTGACAATTTACTGTAGCTAAGGATGTGGTGATTAGCTATTTCCATTGCTTGTAAAAGCACAGAAAAAAGTAATTTTTCTAGAAATACTTGAACAAAACTGAGCAATATTCCACTATATCTTATATAGTGCTAGGTTAACGGTTGGACTTGATATTAAAGATCTTTTCCAACCTAAACAATTCTATGATTCTATGTGATTCTTAGAAATGGGAAGAGCCTTTTACAAAGTAAAACCAGCAATTTGTTTGTGGATGTTACCAGACAGTACTGAAAATTTTCATTAGTAAACAGTTGAACACCAGATTATCCATTGTATGTGAAGCTGAATTCAAATTGCTGCTTTTCTCATTAAAAAAGGGATGTTCCCTTTAGATTAAAAGGAAGGTGGGCTATATCAAAACCTCTTCCAATCCAGTTTCAGTTCTTCCCCTATGGTGTCCCTATCCTCAATTCAGATTTATTTCTATATTTACTTAAGAAGTCACTCTTCCAGGATCTCATGATGTCTTTAGCACATGGACGGAGTATGGAGTTTAGTGCCAGGAATGCAGTGCAAGATTAAAAACAAAAAAAAAAAAAAAAAAAGGAGGAGACGATCTAAAAAAGAGAACACAACCACAGAGAAAACAAGCAAACAAATGAACCAAAACACACTGGGCTTCAAAAATGAGCAACCACAGTGGGGTTCCACTGCAATTCGATTATGTAATAACCTCTTTTCTTCCCCCAGAAGGTAATGCATTGTTGCAAAGTTCAAATGTAATACAGAGCATGTTGTTCGTTAGAATAAAAACAGAGTGACAAGCTAGTTATAATGCCGGGTCTGTTTCTGATACTTTGGGAGAAATATCAACATTATGTGTTGAGTGTCAGTTTGAGTTAGTTCTAGGAATAGAAAGGCTTTGCCTTGCTCCCAAGGTGCACAAAACAAAGATTAGACCCTTCCCATATGCTGAGTTTACTTCAGCTGTAAATTATATACTGTGATAGAGGACCAGGGCATGTTTTCTGTGAATGAAGTATTGCCAAATTGGTTTGTAGATAAGAAATGGCTCTTCTTTAATCTTTTCCTTACTCTTCTTTAATCTTTTCCTTACTATTTGTCATGGATCAAATTCTTCCACCTTCTTGCAATGCATGGCACCATGTTCTGAAGAGTGACCCTACTGCAGGTTATGGTGTTACTAAATTTGAAGAAGGTTTGTCATCCCTCACCATGTTTTAATCATGGGAGTGGGACTGAGTTAAAACTTTAGCACAGATTTTAACCTGTGTTTTCTCCATAGCAAAAGGTGCTTTGGATGGCAATTAGAGTCCGAGATAGGGATCGGTACCTACCGACAGAACAAGACTGAGAAGTCTGGCAGGTTCTGGTATTTGACATTCAGCATGTGGTTCACGTGGATCGATGTTTAATTAACAGTACCCTGGGCCTTTCTGAGTAAAATTACAAAAGACTATTCATAGTTTGTCTCTCAACCTTGGAATAGGCTTGTTTCATAACTGAAAAACTGTGCCAATTTCAGCTTATTTCTGCTAACATGCTGGGATTGTCATGACCATGCAATGTAATATAAAGACATATTGGTAATTTGGAATATTAGGGAACAGAAGTGAGTTTTGCAATGATTACTCTACCCATGATTTAAAACAGAGATGAACAAAGAGTTCATGACTGTTAATTTTGTTCCAAACCAATCAGATCAACCACCAATTTGTACATAATTGATCTTCTACTAAAATAACCATACAAGGCAGCTTTCTGCAAGTGGACAGTCTAGTATACAGATTTTTAAGGTTCTGCTTCCTTTCACTAACATTTTGTCTTTCTGGGGACAAACGTTTAGGCAATTACTGTAATTATGATAAGAACTCCATTTCCCATATGAAGTACAGAAAATGAGTAGCCACACAGGACTGTATAATTACATTTACTTCCACCTCCCCCAAGAAAATCTTTCACTCAGATGGTATGAGATTGTTTATTTGATACATCAGTATTAAAATCATACAAACACACATGGAAGAAAGCTAGGAATTAAATTATGTCTTCTCTTAAAGTCCCATTAGGGGAGCTGAAGGGAGCAAAGAGAGGACAAAGTAATGTGAACTCAGTGTGAAGGAATGTAGCTAATGTTCCTTATCTGACCTCATGCTGAGCCACAGCACCACTGCGGAGCAGTTCTTCTATGGCATCATCCTCATACCCCAGCATGCCCTTCAGTATCTCCACTGTATGCTGTCCAACAAGCGGAGGTGGTTTCGGATGTGACACAGCAAATTCACTGTATCTGACACCTGGTCCTGTAAAAAAGAGCAGATAGGAGGGAAATTGTTTTCCAAAGTTACTGCCCATATATATATATTGAAGTGTCTCTGTTAAAGGAAAGCATCTCATTTTCACAGCAGTCTTACCACAGTCCTTATCAAAGAAATGTTCTATTTTGGAATTACAGACTAAAAGAATTCCAGTTCACAATAATGTACCAACAAGCTCATCCAAATGCAGAATTGCTGAATACTCACCCAACATTTAGAAAGTTTTCCCATTGTTCCCAGTGGTATGTATATTGGAGTGCTCTGAGACTTATGTCACAGGTCTACCACTCCCTGCTACCCGAAGGACACAGGCAATGCCCAGCCCATGCAGCAGGATGCGGTGCAGAAATCCCCACACCATCTACAACAGGAAGCAGCACAAGCATAAGAACACAATGGAATGTCATGTTAACACACTGTTACTGAAGCTGGAGCAGCACACCGAATGATGGGAAGCACCATCTCCAGTCAGCAACAGCTCAAGTACCTCTGTGGTGTGTTCCGTTATCCTGCAGCGATGTAAGACTGACACCGTGCACAGCAGTGATATTACCCAGCTTGGTTTAAATTTTCTATCAAAAACGTAGGTAGCAGCAGCAGCAAGAACCTGGCAAGAATAATTTCAAAGGTGGAAATCCCTTAGGGAAGCTAGCAATGACACAAAGATTTTATGTCTATTGTAGGTAGTCAGATCTCACTTTTAGCAAATCTGTAGTGAACTGAACAGAGATTTCAGTGTAGTTCCCAGTTCCCTGCAGACAAGTAGCTATACCATTACTACTAGTCTCAGAAGAGAGAATGACCCACAGATTTACTCTGGGATCAAAACTGAGGTATGCATTCATGCATAGAAAGACTGTTTTATAGAGAAGTAGGATTTCCTGAATTATCACAGTTGAAAACTTCAATACAAAATTCAACAACATTTGATGCTTCGGACAACTGGCAAAAGGATTCCTCTATTCATATGGTCATTATTATGTCATCCAAAAGAATTTAGAGAAGAAGTTACATGTAGTTCTGCCTTTGTCTATGACACTATAGCTGTACTTAGAAATGCAAAGAAAAAAATGGAGCATTTTAATAGACAGAACAGTGTTTGACATTTCTGATGAAACAGATTTATCAACCAGCAAGGAAAGTGAATCACAGCAAGAAGTCATTCTATAAAGGCATGAGTGGGGAAGTTCACTACCTGACATTCCTACTTATTTGAGGAGACCTGCTGACAAAGGTCATGCAGCATGCCAAAATAAGCTGTTTTTTTCAACAGACTTCAGAGAATCATAGAACGGTTTGGGTTGGAAGAGACCTTAAAGATCTTCTAGTTCCAATCCCTCTGCCACGGGCAGGGACAGCCTCCAGTAGACCAGGGTGCTCACAGCCTCGTCCAACCTGGCCTTGGACGCTTGCAGGGATGGGACAGACACAGCTTCTCTGGGCAACGTGTGCCAGTGCCTCACCACTCACAGGAAAGAATTTCTTCCTAACAGCTAATCTAAATCTACCCTCTTTCAGTTCAAAGGCATTATCCCTTGTCCTATCACAACAGAACCTGCTAAAAAGTCCCTCTCCAGCTTTCTTAAAGCCCCGTTTATGTAGTTATAAGGTCTCCCTGGAGCCTTCTCTTCTCCAGGCTGAACAACCCCAACTCTCCCAGCCTGTCTGCATAGCAGAGGTGCTCCAGCCATCTGGTCATCTTTGTGGCGCTCCTCTGGACTTGCTCCAGCAGGTCCATGTCCTTTTTATGTTGGGGGCTCCAGAGCTGAATGCAGCACTTCATGTGGGGTCGCATGAGAGTGGAGTAGAGGGGGGGAATCACCTCCCTTGACCTGCTGGTCACACTGCTTTTGATGCAGCCCAGGATACGGTTGGCTTTCTGGGCTGTAAGCACACATCGCCAGGTCATGTTGAGCTTCTTGTTAACCAGTACCCCCAGGTCTTTGTCCCCAGGGTGTCTCTCAGTCTGCTCTCCACCCAGCCTGTGTTGATGCCAGGGGTTGCCCCAACCCACATGCAGGACCTTGCACTTGGCCTTGTTGAGCTTCATGAGGTTTGCTTCTTTTCTCCATTAACTGTAATCAAATGGTTAATATGATAAATGTATCCACCTCCAACCAGGACAAAATAAGATAAAGGGTGGTTAGAAAAACAGGGTTTGACAAGCTGATTTGGTACATTTCTGATGAATATGCTTCTGGAAGAGGTCAGGCATGGTTCCTATATTTAAAGAGGAAGGGAGGTAGAACTGTGGAACTGCAGACCAAATCATTTAACTTCAAGTTCCATTAAATACTGGAATATGTAATCACAGTAAAAGTACTCAGGAGATGAGTAACAGCTAGCATGTATCTATCAAGAACAAATAGTGTATGCTTGACCACTTGTCTTTCTACCAGAAGATCTGAAGGTGAGATACATCCTACCTAACTTAAGCTGAACAGCCTAGATAGAGATGTTTAGTTGATTAGACTGCCTTTGGTTTCACTGCGTATGAAAAGACACACTTACACTGCAGTTATTTTGCAGCACTGGTAAATGACTGAACCTGGCCAGATAAATTGTGATCACCTATATTTCTCCATAAAGCAGAGGGTAGACAAGTACCTTAGATGCAGACCTCTACCACCCAGCCATCTGAAGTCAAGTGAGATGGCCCTCCAACCACTAGGAACTTCCAGATCAAGATCTGACTTTCAGAAAGAAAATTCTCTGTTTTCCATAAACTCAGTAAAGAAATACAGTCTAGGTAAATCTGAAGCCAGGTGCAACACTGAGAGGGAAGTCCTATTCAGAAAACTGCCACCTGGGATCTTCTAAAACAAAAGTTTTCAAGTGGGCTCCAGGGGAATCAGTTTAGGATGAAGGACTAATCAGTATATTTTTAGTGGGTTGGCTGATAGAACTCAGATCATACCTGCTCAGGTTTCTGAGGACTTCAAGTTAAAACAGACTGTGAAGCAGATTTCACAATGGCCTGGCTACACTGGACAAATGGTCTGATAGAACAGGGTAAAATTCAGTAATGTCAAGGGGAAGGAACTACATTTAATTATATAAATACAAGGCAGGGGACAAATAGCAATGCAGGAATAGCTAGGGGTTATTCTGGATCACAAAGTGAAGATGAGTCAACGACATCATGCTGTTGCAAAAAAAGCAAGCGTCACACAGGGATGTACAAACAAGAAAGAAGCCTGCAGGACACGTGAAATAATCTTTTTGCTCTAGTTAGAGCTGGCAGGTCACAGCTGGAGCAGTATCTGGTGTGGGGCCCCGACTGCACAGTCATCTGGGACACCTGAGGAGGTTCTACAGGACAGCAACCAAAATGATCAGAGAAAACATGACAGACAACAAAGTGGGGTCACAGACCTAAAGAGAAAGGCCAGGGGAAAAATGTCTTCAAATTTGTCTTAAAAAAATGTAAAAAATAACCGTCATCAACAACAACAAAAAACCACCCCAAAAATCTGTGACCTTTCTGCAAGGAGGAAGTAAATCCTTTTTCATGTCCATGATGAATGAGAAACAATTAATGTAAATTGCAACAAAGCAAATTGAAGTTATGTACTAGAAAATAAACCTTTACAATTGTAGGGGTAGCAAAATGCTTCAACAGGCCATTCAAGGAGGCTGTGGAGTTCTTATCAAAATCAGATCTTTAGGAACAAGAATTATTATAGTATAGCTGATCCTATGGCTGATCCCTGGGGCTTTCTGATGGATTAGGTGATCTCTTACAGTCCCTTTCACCCACTAATATTCATGGAACCTAAGAAATAGCTCACATCAGGGATAACTCTTCTATTTAACAACTTCACTGTTAACTTATTCCTCTAATTCTACTCACTTGGAACACAGCTGAATTTTCAGACTAAATCTCAACTGAGAGATCAGAACATTTTACAGGGACAGGTGGCATTACTAGGCTGTATTTGTATTATTTCCTCTTCCTAGGACTGACTGAGGGCTGAACTGGTGCTAGAGCAAGCCACAGGAATGATCTATCAGTGCCAACTGAAATGCTTCTGAAGACAATTTCAGAGTAAAAATGCCCCTTAGAGATTTATTAATCTAGAGATTCAATGTAGCCACAAAATTGTTAGGCAATTTCTGTTTAAAAATATAATAATATATAGATATAAAGCAATCTTATTTCAGATGTGTGTATCTGAGAACTCTTTATACTGAGAAATCAGCAAACCCTCAAAGGAACTAGTTCGGTAGCTGTACACTTTTCACTTACCGGGGCAAATTTTTGCTGGTATAAAAATTGTGTATCTCAAACCCTGAGAGTTTTTGCAGTGATATCAAAAGACATAAAATATAACCTCTAATGAGAGAAAACCAAAACTGTCATTAAGTGTACAACAGGCATAAAATGCTTCACACTTCCCAAAGAAAATTAATCTTACAAACTAAAGCACGCTAGAAAATTGCACAGCAATTATAAGACCAGTGTCTTTCTTGAGCTTTTATTGTTTGATGCATAATTCATCACGCTACTTTTCACTTTGATAGAGTTATAAAGTTATCTACATTCATTCAAAGGAGCTACTTGCTAATGATCCATCATTAACGATTCTCTGTTCTTTCCTTGTGTAACTTCTACTTGGCTTCTGTGTCAATTAGGAGGGTGCAAAGCTTGCCAGTCAGGCTTCAGCAATCCCACGCTCCTACTGAACAACGCTCCCAGAGAGCAACCAGCAGAATGCTATGCAAATGCTAATTAAACACAACTGCCTTATGAGGAAACCATCCCTTGAGGCAGAGAGAGGTGAACTGCTTTAATTAAGGTCAGAAGCATTTGTATGTGGGTGAGTTACAGGGAGCCTTGCAGATGAAAACAGGCCTTTGCTTGGGTAGAAGCAGGGTTACTGGTTGAAGGACTTAAGACAGCAGTCACCTGTGCATCCTGGTTTTAAGCAGGACACTATACTCAGTTCAGCCATGAAGTTAAGGCAACACATATGACTACCTGAAAAAAGCAGCAGAGGACTGAGTGTAGCTGTGATTTACCTTTGTCCCATTAAATTAAAAGGAGCCTGCTTCTCTTTTTGCTTTATCACTGCCAGTAAAGCAAGGAGCTCTTTCACCAAATTTAAATCATCTTTTATCATTATGACTTTGGCACATTGCTAAAATACATACTGCGCACACTACATAACATACATGAGCTAATGCAACAATAAATTAAAATTTGTGTCAGTTGCAACCATAATGACAACTGTGCCAAGATATATTGAAGACTTCCCCAGTACTTGAACTCAACAACATCATCATAAATTCTATTTCATTAGTGCTTATCTACTACAGTATTGCTAGGCAAAGTCAGTTTTACTCTACAAGTAGCAGAAATTAAAGTTGGATTTGAATGATAAAGGTGCAAAGCAAAGTACCTAGAAGCGGATAAAGGCAATAATCTTTGCTTTGTCCTGACAAACAGCAGTCCTGCAGCATTGTGCAGCAGCCACTGGATAACACTCTTTCTACAGCACAGGTTAGAGCATATTGAAGCAATCTAACTCTCGAAGTATGTAGAGGGAATCAGGCGTGGGGACAGCCAAGTTCAGGGAAAAGTCGTGATTATTTGTTATTATTCAAGTGGGACCAGGAAACGAAAGGGGAAGTTTGAACTAATGCATGGGTATACATTGCTGCTTGCAACCTATCAACTACATTCGTGAAAAAGAGCAATGAGAAACCCAACACCACACATTAAGTTAATCCTACCCCAGCTCACACCATAGTTCCTATACACGTATGAATCACATGAAAGCAAACTATACTGTGTGTGTGTGGCAAGGTTTTGGTAGCAGGGGGACTACAGGCAGAAATTGGTTCTTCTGTGAGAAGCTGCTGGAAGCTTCCCCCATGCCTGATAGAGCCAATGCCAGCCAGCTCCAAGATAGACCCACCGCCGGCCAAGGCTGAGCCCACTGGCAACAGGGGCAGTGCCTCTGGGGTAATGGATTTAAGACAGGGAAAAAGTTACTACGCATCAACTGCAGCTGGACAGAGGAGTGAGACTGTGAGAGCAGCAGCCCTGGTGCCCCCCAGGTCAGCACAGGAGCAGGCAGGAGGGGCTCCAAGTGCCGGAGCTGAGGCTCCCTGGCAGCCCGTGGTGAAGCCCCCAGTGAGGCAGGCTGTGACCGCCGCCCATGGAGCCCACGGGGGAGCAGATCCCCACCTGCAGCCCAGGGAAGACCCCAGGCCAGGGCAGGGGGGTGCCCAAAGGAGGCTGTGACCCCCTGGGCATCCCGCGCTGGAGCCAGCTCCTGGCAGGGCCTGTGGCCCCATGGAGAAAGGAGCCCGGGCTGGGGCAGGTTTGCTGGCAGGGCTCATGCCCCTGGCGGGGACCCACACTGGAACAGTCTGTGCCTGAAGGACAGCAGCCTGTGGGAAGGGCTCACACTGGGAGATGGTTCCCCATGAACTTCTCCATGGGAGGGACCCCACACTGGGGCAGAGGAAGACTGTGAGGAGTCCTGCCCCTGTGGAGGAAGGAGTGGCAGAGACAACATGTGATGAACTGACTGCAACCCCCCTGTCCCTCTGTGCATCTGCGTGGGAAGAGGCAGAGAAAATCAGGAGTTAAATTAAGCCTGGGAAGAAGGAAGGGGCAGGGGAAAGATGCATTTAAGATTTTGTTTTATTACTCATTACCCTATTCTGATTTGATTGGTAAAAAAATAAATTATTACTTCCCCAAGTCAAATTTGTTTTTTCCATGATGGATGGTAACTAGTGAGTGGTCAGTCACACTGTCCTTATCTCAACCCATCAGCTTTTTGTTGTATTTTCTCTCCCTCTGTCCAGCTGAGAAGGGGAATGATAGAGCAGCTTTGGTGGGCAACTGGCATCCAGCCAGGGTCAACCCACCACACAAACCAAATGCTTGTGCCTCTTCCAATAACATGGTCTTACTACATAAGAGTTTTGCAGTTTGAATGAAATATCATAAACAGTCAACAGTGACGGCCCAGAGCCAATACATTTGCACCAATATCCCATACACACTACAGGTCAAGTGTTTGGAGCATGCAATCAGCTGGTTATGACACTGGCCTAAAGGAGGGTCAGCAGGAAACAAGCAGTGACTTTTAAGGCAATAAAAAAGAAAACAATAAAGAATAAGTCAGCAAGAGGGGCTTCATGGCTACCATGAAAGATATTTGGATGTTAGAAATGGTGTGCACAGTGGTATGTTACCCGGATTGGACCAAGGAGATTTCATTTTCAGTGTCTAGTCTCTCCCTCACGGTTGTAGCCATGACTTTTGTCAATCCATTATTCACAGTACAGCCCAGCCTGGCTACGCTGCTTTTACGCCAGGCTACTTCCTCTTGATGAAACACAAAGGAGAAAAGCACACAAATGAAAAAAAAAAAACCAACAAAAAAAAACAAACCAAAAAACTCATTTTAAAAGTCCTGCTAGTACAAGTAGTGCACACAGGCTTCAAGGGAATCTCCAAAATGGACAATCCTCTCTGTCTTAAGTGTGGAACTCCCACATTTTTCTATTTGGTGCCACAGATCTGAAAGTTTGCAAGCTTGGGGGTCTTTTCAGGAATCTAATCACTTTTGCATGACATTAGAGCTGGTGATTTACCTTTTAAGTACAACTCATAACAGATTGGAAAAAAAACCCACAATTAAGGAGATAATATTCAATGTCCTGCTCCTCCTTCCCTTGTTGCAGCATCCACTTCCTCCCCCACTTAGAGCACAGCCACACAAAGTGTTCATTTGGCATCCAGCACAGTTGAGAGGGTGGAAAACTTTGGCAAGATGAATAGGATGAGTAACTGAGAGCAGAGAAGATGGATACACTTTTTCAAATGGTAATAAAAAAAAGTAAACCTTGTTCCAGGTGCCATACAAACTGATATAAATAAACCAGTAAACAGTAGTAGTAAACAGTAAAATCAATAGGGCAGTAAACAATATCAACACTAGAAATATCTATAAGCCATTCATTTATCTCATTTGGCCAGTTCTGACTTCCATGGCAGAGCCATAAGGACCATTCAACATCACAAGAGTTGAGAATGTAAAAACCGAAGCATTTTGAGGGGAATGAGTTGACAGGCAGAGCATAAACATAGTTTATGTGTGATAGCTATAGATGGGTGCCTAAAAATCAGTCCACTTTTAAACCCACGCTCAGGCATTCAATGCATCCATTATATAATTCTTAAAACCCTTTGCCAAGTATATTTATAAAAGTACTTTCTTACCTGAAGCTGCATATATAGAAATGCATTAAAAATCCTCTTATGTATTTTCTATCAACCAACATCCTGGATATAATCAGTGTAAATACCACTCAACATTTACATAATGCTTTACATTTTCAAAGTGTCACCATACTGACTGTACCTAATTAATCTTGTATGACTGCTGGAGTAAAGGAAATCATTTGTCAGTCACTCTGGTTGCATATTTGAGAGTAATCCTGCATAATTACACCATTCAAATAACGCAATTTTGTGAGAGGACTCTTGGCACCAAAAAGCTTTAAGAAAGTTGTGGTAAGGTGGTGTCTACTGCTTCCCACGTGTACCACCTCACAACGCTGAAAATTTGGCCTAACTTTTTGTACAGACTCACATGGTCCCACTCTTTCCTAAACCCCCCAAAGACCTCAAGAGAAGATTCAAAGAAAGACAGGAAGGAAGATGACTAGTAAGAATACCCAGAAGCAGCAATTTTAAAGAACCATAAATTCCCTAGGTAATAATCTGTAGCTTCATTTCCTAAGGAAACAAGTTTACGTGTCTGTGCTGTCTTTTTAATCATCTGTTTGTCTGCCTTGTCCCACCACACACAGTAACTTCTGAACCTGTCAGTCTTCACAAAAGTGTAGAAATGCCAAGGAAAATTAAGTTCTTACCAGTGTTGTGAAAATTGGCAACTGCTGAAGGACAGATGCCCAAATTAGTGCCCTGATGACATTAAAAACAACGAGAACACAGCTGTTATATATTCTGTTTGGCTACAAATAGCTCACTAGTAAGCACAGACACAACTTTGTAAGTCCATAGCATGTACTGTCCTTCACTGGGGAGACGGGCACAGGGGATGTAAGGGAAGTACAGGTTATCTTAAGGATTACATATAAGGCTTACAAAGGATGTGAGTCTGAAGGAAAACAATGTTTAGTTCCAGTGTTCATGGAACTTCTAGGCACCTTTTCTACAGTACTGTGGATGGTGTATTCAGGCTGTACAAGACCAAGGCAAGGAAGTTAGAGACTCCTAGTTTAATATAACTTGTTCTTGCAGGAAGGAGCTGAAGAAGCAGATGGCAAAGGAGGGTAACTGGGAGAAGCCCTGTATAAACTCCAAAAGGCAAAACCTACAGAGGCAAGCCTAAACTACTGAAAATCCAAGCTAAAAACATAATTTGTCTCAAGTCATAATCTAATCAATACAAAACTCAATATACAATCCCACCACAGGATGCGGGTTAACCACAGGATGTGTACCTAATGCAGAAATTACGGGGTGAGCCTGAGCAATGCAGGAGGTCGGACTATATGATCTTAATGGTTATTTCTGGGCATAAAAAGAGGTTTTCTGAAATGTCCATAAGCAAAACTGCTTCTACACAACAGGGCTGGGGTTAACATGGCCTACCTGAACCTCCTCTGATACTTAGGAGGTCAAGCCACATATTGTTTCATGTAGTCATCTTTACTGTAAACACAGAGGCCTTAATTACCATCTCTTAAGGAGACTAATTAGTGAGAAGTGTGCTCCTAGTACGGAACAAGAAAAATCAAAATTCTAATTGAAATGAGCCTCTTGTAAGGACACAGAATTGCCTAGTTGCAACACGCTCACATGATCCTGGAAGCTGAATCATGCCCCCAGCTGTGCAGGAAGGCAAGAAGCTCCTCGGGGCCCTCCTAGCGAGCCTGGTGAAAACTATTTCCAAGTCCCATGCCTTGTGGTTAGTGTGACCCTGCATGTTGGAATAAGACACACTAGGCAACCCAGAAAGTGTCTGTATCTCCTCAGTACACCAATTTGTCCTTTCCTGTGTCCTGTCTCCAGCTACAAGTTAGATTCCTTGGCTCTTCAGAGACCCCAAAAGTAATCCTCTTGGCCAGCTGTGCATCATCAGAGTGGGAGCAGATGAGCTCTTCATTACTCTTTAGGCAACCAGCTGAAGTCTGGACACCTGAAGGTGATTCTAGTCTTTTAATTCAGGGATGCAAGACAATGTGCACTGAGGAACATACACAGCCTGGTCCTAAGGCTATATCATTTTCTCCAAAACCCTTACTCACTAAAGTGGCACTCTTCCAGGGCAGGAGGCTTTAAGCTTCTTCCAAATAACTGGTAAGAATAACTAAAAATTAAAAACCTTTGGGCCTTCTTTAAACACAAAGCTGAAAGAATATTCAAAACATTCTCCTAAGCAACTTTTGAAAATGTGTTTATCACTCCCAAACACTCTGACAAAGTTCATGAGTCTGTTCTTCTGGCTCCTAAGGAATTTTTTTTCTGTGGCCTGTCCTTAAAGTCTTTCTCTAATTATTTTTGTACCCTTCTATAAGCATGGGCATCAGAACAGGGCATAGATTATTGCACAGAAGAAAAAGCATTTTTCTACATCCCTTTTTTATACCTCTAAAGAGCAGACCAGCTCTTTTCAGTACACTTTATAATGGGAATTTATATTAAGATGACTATTTGTGAGGACTCCAACCATCCTTTCCTAAGTCTCTTTACAAAACCAGAGGCATCTGTTCTGCAGGTCTTCCTGGCATTCCTGTATGGTGGTGTTAAAACACACCATAACAGCTCCTTTGGCAGGAATAGTTGGTAGCCAAGACAGAAAATGAGCTGGGTGGCAAATGGTTAATGGCAGAAGCAGTCTGTCACATTGCTTTACTTTAGTTCCCTGACCTCAGCACAACCCATCTGTATATTAGTACAGATGATTTATTAATTTATTTAGGGTGATTAATGTCTTACTGCATTCATCTTAGCCTGTTAAGAAAAAGAAACCGAGAAACTAAAGCCTTTTTCAGTCCACCTGTAGCAGAACTATTTTCAATCGCTTCTTAAGACTTCTATATCGACTAATTTTTCCTCAATGATCCCTTGTTTTGGCCAAACGATTAAGTCTCAGAAGGGCTGTACTGTTACAAAAAAACAAATATCAGACGTTGTTAGATGTCAAATCGTGTGGGTGTCAGGTGCTGTATGCATATTGCCACAAATATTCTACCCATCTTTAGACTGTTCCTCTGTGGCTCCAATACACAGGCATATAAACCTTCACATTTGGAAAATTCAACAGTCAATTGATAGTTTCTTGCCTGGTTAGTGACCCACACCAAGTAAGTATCTGCTGAGTGAGTATTAAAATAATGGAAAAAGCCATCAGCTGCAGCACAGCCAAGGAAATTCTGGTGGTTGAAATTCTTCAGTACAGACGACAGCCAGGTAACTCTGTGTTTGAGCACCATGGAAATATTTGGAACTTGATTCTCAAGCAAGGCATCTGTGATTAAGTAGGGCTGAGCACTATGCACAGCCTGATCATTCTTTCAAAAGCTCTCCCACTCCACCCTCCATTTACTTCTGCTGTCCCTTGTGCAGCAGAATGAGGCCAGTTCCAGTGCACAGGGACTTTCCCTGGCAAAGGAAGATGGGAAGGGATTTGATACTTTGTTTTGGATTACGTGAAGAACTGCAAATTACATTTTTAGCTCTTTTTGGGTAAGGTGCCCAGACTCCTTGAGGCATAGGCTACTAAAAACGCTGGCTGAGTTTTGAAAAGCACTGTGCAATCTGGGACAACTCTGTTTTTGAGTGTCATACTTGAGACGTCTTTAAAGGGGCCCAGTTTCCAGAAAAAGCTGGGGACATCTGAGAGTCTTTCTCTTTCAGGATGTCTCAATTTGACTGTTCAGAGACATCTGGTATTCAAAGTAGACAAGAAGAGTGAGTATCCCTTCATTGAGGAGTGGAAAGCAAAAATCTAGACTTATAACTCTTTTCAGCCACTTATTTTTTCCTATTTCCTATTTAAAGGCAATCATCAGGTTAAGTTTAAGTTCTTTAAAGGGAAACAGAGTGCTTAAATTGGAGCCTGGGAGTGGGACTAGAGAGAGGGCATGCTGCAGATTAGGCTGTTTTTTCCCCTACCGATTTAAGTGATAAATTGATCAATTCTGTTTCAGTGTGAAGGACCTGGAACAGCTTTTTGGCTTTCCATTGTCTGCTGCCAATCCCTGACATGTGATATTCAGCTCATCGACTTGCAAACATCAAAGCAGTATGGGGCAGGAGAAACAGTCGTTTCAAACCGAGCAGCCTCCAGTTTGGTTTTTGGTCGCGCGGGAATGCCGATATGAGTTTGTGTATGTCAGTTAAGTATAGGCTGGTTCTGTATCTAAGTTCTTGTGGTTTCTAACATTTGCCAGCCTTTACTCCATCAGAAGGATTCCAGTGTTGCATTCTACCCTACAATGGACAGAAGAGTCAGAAATCATCTCTCCTCACCCACAAAGACTAGAGTAGAATTAAGAAACAGAAATTAGTCAGACACACCCATGAAGAGGAATGAGGCACAAGGTTAGGAAGCCATCCAAAGCTCAGTTGCCTATCCCCTTACTAAACTAAACTAAACTAAACTAAGAAGTCTCTTTTTGCTCAAGAAGGCAGCTGAAAAGCTGGGGAACAAAAATTAAAATCAGATTGAAACCAGCCATGCCTAAGCAATATCCCATCTTAAATGTGCACAGATCACTTTCATTAAAATATTTCCCCATTCTCTCTTTTTCCACCTCCAAATACTTTGGCTGTTTCCTTTAGCTCCCCTTTAAACTGCAAAGCAAAATGCTTTAACTGACATGGTTTGTAATTTTGAAGCCCCAATCTTAAGCAGCAGGTGCTTAGTTTTAATAGAATTTTTCCATCCCTGAATGTCTGGGAGCATCAGTAGCACCTCCCTCCTACACAGCCTCTCACCTTTGATCCTTTGCCATTTGTACTTGTGGGATTTCATTTACCGTGTTTCTTCTGCTTTCCATAATCTGCTTTTTCACTGGAAACCCTTCGACCTCTCCTCTCCTTTCTTTTACCTCTTATGATTGGTAAGTGCTGTCTCCTAAAAGTTCTTATAAAATATGAAGGGCCTTGCTGCCTCTGACCCTGCTATCTCTGGCCTCATTTTCAGCAGCACTGTGTCACCTTTACATTGCACTGACAATTTTAAAGGGGTTTAGAGTGGCTGTAAATATTTGCATCACAAGAACAATTATATTTTAATTGCCAGAGGTCCTAGGGCTTCTCTGCCCACATAAAAACCTGGAACCAAAATAACAGTTGTTTTACTTCATACAATTAGTTATTTTGAAGCAAGTCTGTGTGTGGGCACTTTTGTTCCATACTAACAGTTTTTGTTTCCATTTAATTTTAGCTTTTTGGTTAATCTGATTTTAGTTAATTTTCTCTTACAATTTCCTATGTTGAGTTAATGTAAATGGTTTTGTACAGGCATAATCTCAAGCAAAATCCAAGGGAAAAGCATCCACACTCAGTTTGCAATGACACACCTAAAAGCATGGATTAAAGGTGGCTGTGTCAACTCCAGTTTGAGGAAAAATTGGGATTCACCTCCTAACATTAGGATTAGAGATACTGTAGTGAATGCCTGCTCTGCCTTGGTGCTGGTAGATTGCTCCCAAACACAGTACATAAGTAGTTTATCAAAGTCTAATCATCAGTTGTTTTTTATATCCAGAAATGCATCTCCCCAGTTTGTGTGTTAGTCAGTCTTCCAAGTGTATTTGTATTTGGCCATTAAAGAAAAGTTTCTTTTTATCTTTTTTTGCCTTTCTGTTGCTTATCAGATACACATGCATACTGGTGCATAGTTCTTGCTCAAAAAGCAATGACATGCTTGCAGAAATGACCACAACCTTATTCCCTAATAACTTGACATGAATTTGACTAAAAACTCTGCCTTTTCAAATATGAACCCACACTGTGCAGCAGTAAATCACAAGGGCTCACGCAGCTTACTCATAACTAAAGTTTAATTGAGTTTTCCGTTCTTAACGAGGCAACTCAATTCCAGAAAGTCATACCAGCCACTTCCTTAATCCACAAAGCTCAGAGGCTATCTTCTGCACTGACAGCATGCAAAAATGTTTAATGCTAACACAAATACCTTTCATAGATTACTGTGATTCTCAGGCTGATTTCTAAGCCAGCTGTTCTCTGCCTGATTCAATGTGCAGATTTAATTTTAAAACACAGAATATTCCCTGGTTACCTGCCATATAACTAGATCTTACAGGTGTAGGGCATGTTTGTAACGCTTGTTCATCCACTTGCAGGAAGAAAAATCATAAACCAAAATACTTTGTGTAGCCTTCCTGGATTCTAATGTCTTCTCCCCAACTTTCAGATACTGTATCAGATGAAGAATGCCAGGAATTACTTCATGCTTTATATATGTACCTGTTACAGATTATATTCATTAATTTCAAAGCCAGCTGCTATTTTTGCTTAAAGTAATCCTTGATGGTAGACTTGAAAAAAATAATATATATATATACACTTACATATATATATAAAAAAGAACTCCTTGCTATGACACATAACCTACCTTTCTTATAGATCTATTACTGCTTTGCTCTTTTTCACATAAGTAGGGTAACTAACTTCCTGCTCTTCCTGGGGCTTATTCTCCGTAGAGCAAATTTGAAAAACAAGTAACACCAAAAGAAAATTACAAAAATATAAAAAACTCATCAGAAGAAACTAATAATCATTCAATAGTAAGGTCAACCATAGTACAGGCTGCATAGCTGGGAATCCAAACAGTCGGATTTGGCTCCTTGCTCTATCACCAATCAATTCTGTGATCACAGGCAAATCATGTTCCCTTGCCATATCCTTATATTTCCTGTACGGTTGTGTTAGCCTTCCCTTTTTAGATTATAAAACATTAGGGACTGGAGTTGTCTTTTGCTATTTGTTTATACAGTGTCTGACACAACGAGCCCCACTTTGTATTGGAATGAAATACAAATAATAATTTTCTGATATCCTGTCTCCTAGAGCTGCTTCGGAGGAATACGAACCACTGTCCCAAGTTCTATCTGATAAATTGTGCATTACTCTGTTGTGGGAGAGGTTTCTTTCTAATCTGAAATCCATCTGTCTTACTGTGCTGCAAGTGATAGTTTCTGGGCAGAGAGCATACTAATTGCAGGATTAAACTCTTAGCTAACTCTTGGGTGGAAACTCTTTCCCATAATGTGGTAGAAAACACATGTTGGTTTCGGTCTGCAGACCCTTGAACATCATAGCCCTGATTTCAACTGGGATATTTAGGTTCTCTACTGAACTATGTCTGTGCAATATAATTCAATTAAAATTAAATAATAACTAGCCATCAAAAAGTATTATTGAGATTTTAGTGGCTCCAGTACTGCTTAGCCTGATTTAGTTCTTCTTTGAAGGCAGACAATTGTGCTGAATGTGATGGATTCTGCACCTTCTCCAAATAATTAGCACAGAAACTGAGAGCTCAAAAAATTAACTATAATTTTGGTCAAGTGTCTTAGTATTGTAAACACACAGAGGTTTGAAACTTTTTAAATCTAAAGTACATATTTGCATGTAGCATTTTGTAATAATATCTCCTATTTCCGTAGATGTGCATGTGATTTATTATTCACTGAGGTGAATGGCTGGCATTATTGATGCGACACAGACCCTACTGGCAAGCTGCAAGAAACAGCTGGCCCCCAACATCTTTTGTTCCCATGGGTACATAGAAGACTGCCAGACACAAATGTAGAGGAAATCTTTTAGAAATTATTCTGCATACATCTCATCTTCTTAGGGCTCTCCAGTCAAAAGCCATCTTGCTAACAAAATACTAAACTTCCTATATTGTTAAAATGTACTGAAAATGCTGGAGAGATCACACTTTTCAAGAAAAGCCAGACTGTTAGATGAACTTACTTGTTTTAATATAATTGTTATGGTTGTGGTTGCAGTGCAACCATGAGAATCACAGACACTACCACTCAACCCAGAGCTCTCCACCATATTTTGCAACATTTGAACAAATTCCCATGCCAGAAAGCGTTAGTAAACCTAAGAGCAGAGTTAGCTGGGTGAAGGAGGTGAATGGAGAAGGGTGAGATATGCAGTGGACTGCAGCGATAGATGTTTTTTATACTCAGGAGTTCAGAAAATAGATTTGTGTTTGAGAAAACACAAGTCTTCTAAAGCATGGGATTAAGGATTCTAAAGCAGAAGCAAAGGATGGGAATTCTTCTCCTCCTACCACTTTCTAACTTCTCCCTACCCTTACCCTAAGGTGGCCTAACCAACCTCTTGTCACCACAGTGAGGTCTGCCTTCCCAACAGCTATTTCCGTATTTCTCTGCTTGGCACTATTCTTTGTTCCCCGTTGCCAATAATGACACGTGAGCAAACCTTCTACCTTTCACAGAGACTATGAAAGAGACATAAAAGAAGAAAAACACCCACAGAGGCTCAGCAGACTAGACTGCTCTCTGGAAATGGTCAAAAGTAGATGCTCTTGAAGGAGTACGAGAATACAGCAGGAACATCCAATATTTCCCCACAATACTTTCCCACCCTCTAACAATTTGCCATCCAGTTCCAGTATCCCACCCTCCTTTTATGCATACTCCCCTGTTCTTCCCAAATCCTTCTCCCTAGTCTCCTATTAACCAACGCCTACTCTAACATCCTGAGGATAATCACCACAATGAACTTAATACACTGTGAGATAATATATCCCATGTAGCTCAATTACTCATCAGCCTTCAATGCTCTTTCTTGTTCCCAAAGCCCACAGCTCCCCACAGCACTTTCCATTGAACCCTAAGCCCTATTCTTCCTCAGTCCTTCTCCCACTCCTTCTCCAAAACCTTCTACTGACCTCAAATATTGAATACTCTGGATTCTTGATATTCTTCACTGTTCACATTTTTCCAGTTCCTTCATTAATCAGTATACTCCCTCATCTATTTCTTATATAAGCTGACCAGTTGCACACTGTACAGTGAAAGCAATAATTGAGACAGAGGGAAAGATTAGCAAGCACTTCGGACCAAGTAGAACATATTTGCTGAATTCTTCCTCTGTATTTGTTAGATCTCTGCAGCTGGGATTTATCCTTAATGATAAGCCAAGTAACCCCACTTCGCAGCATGCACTGCAACCGGCATATTTTAAGCAGGTGTGGGAAAATTCAGCAAAGCACTAACAACTCCCTAAAAGTGCTAGCAGAATCTGAATTCACGCTGAAAGATGTAATGCCAATTTAATACATAAGGCGAATTTTTCTAATTTCTGTGTCTGGGTTATCCAGTCTTCTTAGAGGCCAACCACAAACCAAACTAAAAACAGATTCAAATAAAAAAATCAAATAGGGTGGACTTATTTAATTTTACATTATTTAGAACTTCCAGTGGAACTATGTCATTTATGTATATGCAACAGCATTTTAGGGTACCACAGACTTCTGCATCGGATGTGAGAAACAGCCTTTCTCATCAGAGAAATCCAAAAGCTGGGGGTTTGGGTGACTCAGAGGAAAGACATGGCCAGGGCATCTTTACTCATTCTCTTAGGTCTACCAACAGGAGTGGACTCTTTTATGTAAAACATCTAGATATCCAGCTTCAGTACAGTATTATGACAGGCTAATCCAGGTGAGCATATGCTTCCCCTCCATTTCCATTCCCAACCAGCCTGACTCATAATGTCACTAGAGAGAAATAAGGCCATAGTTTTCGCAAATGACTGAGTAGGAATTCAGGATGGTTTTATTTTTGGATCTGAGCTGCTTGTGGTGGTCCCTAATTCAAAGAAAGTGCACTCTCTGAAGTTCAGACTTAATGCATCTTCAGCTGGGTAACCAAAATCAAAAACCAAATTACCTACCAACGTTGAAAATTTCATTTTAATTTGTATTTTTGTGCTGTAGCTCTCTTTTGTGAAGCCTTCTGAATCCTTTTGAAAATGTTATACAATGTCAGTCCAAATTGTATTAAAATAATTATGTCCTTCTTGGTTTATAGACACAGCATAGATGGAGAACATACGTTTGCTCTATATGGTGTACCTTCCGTGACATGTGGAAACTGCTGTTGAAATCTATGGCAAATGACAGCACGCAAATAATCCTTCCATCTGTGTACAAGCAAACCCACAAGTTTCACAGAAGCTTCTCACATTGGATGTTTTTAGAGTAAGAAAGACAGAAAGGAAAATCATGTTATTTCTCATTAGTTTTAATTAAAGCACAGGATGATTTCCTTATTCCCATTCATACTAGGTATATTTTACAACTTGAACAGTTTTTAATAGGATTCAGATCCCAGTATTTAAATTAAGATTTGACTCTCACTATCTACCACATTTAATTAAAGACCATAAATAGTGCTGCTTTCAAATAAAAGATATAGGACCACATTCAACAAATATTTAATCCTTTAAGCATAGTGTAAAAACAATCTAAAAGATTGTAAAAAGGATTTAGGAACCAACATATTTTGCTGAATCTGGGCTATCTTTAAGATTTTCTGAGCATTTCAGAAATAAGGTCCCTTCCTGAGAGGCCATAAACTGATAACCTAGAGAAAGTAAATCACCGATCACATAAAATTCTTTCTTTCATTATTTCTGGATAAAAATCACAATGAAGATACATATATAATGTGCTATTTTCATTACAAACTAGCACCACCTTAACAATAACCTTTCAGGTTGAGACTACAGTTAGAGGAAAGCTCTTGAGAAAGGAAGGAAAAAGAAGGGGGAAAGGAGACAACTGTGAATGTGGGAAAATAAAAGAAAATATTAAGTTTTTAGAAGAACTGCTTATGTTCATCCACATCTGAATCCTGATCCATATATGTCAACGTCGATAGTAATAAAAGTACTCTGATCATGTAGAAAAATTCTTTGAAGGCACTATAGCATTGTAGCACAGAAATGGGAATACATTGAAATCAGTCTTTTTCTAAGATTCGGAAATTTTAAATTAAGTGATAGAAACAGAGGAGGTCTGAGGTTTATTAGAAGATTGAACTACAAGGTGTGATATGTCCCTTAAGTGCAAATCAAATACTGTCTGTGACATAGTAACATGCTCTTTAAAACTGTTAAAAAAAGAGGGGGGAAAGGAAGAAAAACCCTACAGAATTATAACACATTGTGCATAAGAATGAGCACTTGTAAAAAATAGTGTTTCTGATGTGATGAATTTAGTATCAGTTCTTTGTCCTACACTTCCAGTACAACTGTTAGTATTTCACATTCATTAGTGGTATAAACTTAGAGTTTGAAGAAGAAATAAGTTCCATACCAGAACACTTAGATTTCCATTTCAACTGCTCACATGTGGATGAGCATCCTATTTATACACACAGACATACTGATATTATATAGATGCATTTGTACTTGCATTCATATGAGATGGTTACCAGATACATATATACTTACACACCACACATACAGTCACTTCCATTAATAAGACACTGAGGTTTTCAGACACTTACTATCCACATGGAGGATATTATTAACAAAGGAGGCACATGGTTTCAGGTTGCTTCCTTCTAAAAAAACCTGACCCTTATGAAATGACATCTTTGACATTCCCAGCACAAATCTTATGGGGAAGCCATTGGACACAGAGCCATAAAATTCTAGCACTTTCATTAACTTGCTATACAGCTTTATGGAAAGTAGTTACTCTGTGTGGTTGTGATCCAGCAAACCATTTCAGCGTGTGCTTAAAACACCCAGTTTCCTTAGCTGTAATACAGTGATAATGGTATTTTTTGACTTACCTTTTAGGTTATTGTGAAGACCTAGGTAACACTTCAACGGTGCACTGAAGTTGTAGAGCAGAAGCTACAGTGTTTTAACCACTCTGACGGTTAAACTTTCCTTAGGACAATGATGTTAAACTTTTTCTATGATGCATGCCAAAATGTGCCTGGCTGCATCAGACTTGAGAACTTCACACTCAGTGGGCACATTCCCTTCATGGTGTGTGGCCTGCTCCATCCTAATCTTCTTACTGTCCACAATCAGGAACCTGGCTAGGCATAGCATTGTTTCTTTCCCACCAATACATCCTCTTTTCTTTCCAAAAGAAACTAGGGCAGGGGAGAGCAAGGGACAACGACAGTCCGGATCACAGAGAGTGGGGAAGATTAGCCAGCTGGACCTGTGAGCTGTGAAGTCAAGTCCCTGCAACAAGTCCCTGGGTTGCAGAGAACAGGCTCAGAGACGAGACATAAAGAGCAGGGCAAGAAGCAGTGAGAGACCAGAGCCTGGAACATGTCATTGCTCCTCTGCAATGAGGAAAGGATGGCCCAGTAATGAGTAGGTACTCAAGGACTGCAGTGCATGAAACTCATCTATTATGACCTTAGGGAAATTGTTTTTTGTCCTTGTGAAACAGGGATAATAGTTCTTAAGTGATTCTTAAGATATTAAGGTTTCTGATTTTATCTATGGTTTTGATACGGTGGTAATAAGACTCACTGAAGTACCTCAGGCCAATAAAAGCTGTGTTTTCCAATTAAATTTATGGGGAAAAAAAATAAAACTGAACAACGGTACAAATGAAAAGTCAAACTTACTTTTTATTTTCATATGAGTTAAGGTACTTACTACTTGGGACAGAAATGAAATAGACTGCCATGATTACTAAGGGCGTACTGCAACACCAGGACAGACACTTAACTTCCTTATTTCAAAGAAAGAGAAAAAGCAAGGCCACTTTTTCAGCTTTTATGACATGGCCCAGAAGGGATCAACCCACTTCTAAGAGAAAATAGGACTTGATTACACATACCCACGGGAAGTGCTGAAATATTTAGAGACAAGTGGAACCGCTATCTCTGTGATGCAGGTACCTGCCTACAATCTACATACTAGATCAGAACAGAGTCCTTGAAGAGATTTTATGCAAGTTGCCTACGACTGCTTTCAGATGGATATGATTTAAGAACTTTGAGAAAAGGCTTTTAGCAACTCAGATCTCAATGGCAGTATTTTCGTCTGTCATACATGTTGGATTCTGCCTTGAGCTGAAAACCAGATTGTTTATAAATAGTTTAATAATTGTTTCAGTTAACAATTTTTTTAGCACAACTTACTGTCCTTGTCTCAGTTTCCTCTCAATGTACAGATGATAGATCCTGAAAAGGATCAAGAAGACCTTGTACAAAGGATGAGATCCTTAGAGAAAATGAACCTTCATTTTCGCAGAGTGTACCTTTAAGGCATTAATAACAAATGCTAAAACACCAACAAGAAATTTTTCCAAACTGGTTATGATTAACTGTTCTAATTCTGTACACTGCCCTCAGGAATTTGATCACCCATTGAATCCAAGGATCTTCCTTTACACAACAAGATATAAAACATAATTCCACTGACTTTAAGGCAAGTAACTTCCAAGGGACTTGCTACAGCGATTTATTTGCAACAGGTTTGCTGCAATAATAACTTTTCACTGCAAGTATACAATGTCTGTCTTTCGCAAAATACTTCCACTTCATTTTCTATCAGAGGGCCACCAATCCTTCGTGCCAGGATTTCATAAAATTAATAAATCTACTTCCATAATCCTTGCTGCTTTTACTGACAAATGTAATAAACTACAGGATGCAAAACTCTGGAAGCCTACTGGGATTTATTTTCCTTTTTTTTTTTTTCCTTGACAAGCTTTACAGAGTAGCACTTCTGAGACATGCTCATGTGCTGTAAACCTAATCCTTAGCAATTTCCTCTTTTCTCAAATAACCCAAATATTTTATGAATAGTGAAGGATTTCCTTTATCAGACACTTGCTTTTTTTTTTTTTTTCTTTGCATGTGAGTTGTTCTCAAGGAAATACACTTTGAAGCAATCGGATGTTCTTAGGTTGACATTCACAAGAAACACTCCTAAGGAAACATGTAAAACCTGTCTAAGAAGAAAGTGCCCTTGAGTTTAAAGGCAGTACAAGTGGTGAGAGAACTGAGGCCAAATCTGATGGTACTGAAGACCAAGGGAGCCTTGTTTTTTCACCATGCCAGGCATTTCAGTGCTACTTTTTATGCCCATCTCTGTAAAAGATTTGCTTTTCTACTGGAGAAATCACACATGGATTGATTTTTCAGAGTTGATGAGCCAGTGAGGTCACGCAGGCTTCTGATGTTTTCTGTTCTCAGTCCTCTTCTCCCAAAAAATGTGGGTGAAGCCCACCATTCCATCTGTAACAGAAGGTTTTGCCATATTCATAGAACATCCACGCTTACATGCCTGTCTTCTTCAGCTAGGCCTGCATCTCTGCCTCCCTTCTCTAAACCGACCTCATCCTTTGACTGCTGTAATTTTAGCTGGCAAGTGTGCTAGTGCACACACACACACACACACGCCTACAGTGATATCAAATACCCTCATGGCAACAGTTCTTCAATGCAAAGTTTACTATAGCCCTGATCCATCTGCTAAAAATTCTGGGTTTTGCTGCAGAAAGAGCAGTGTGACTGGAATACAGCTCTTAATGAAAAAGCCAGCACACTGGTTCCTATCACCTTCCCGCTCCCCCACATAATGGCTGCAATCACAACTCTACCTCATCCTTCTGCTGCTGAGAGACACCCTTGATTTGCCTGGGACGCAGGGAATAGGGCAATGTAAGCACAACTACTCTATTATTTCTTGTTTATTCTAAAAGGACCAATAAAGGGATAAACACAAATCTTGGCTGAAATAACCGTGAGGAAAAATGGTTGAGGATTTTTTTGACATTTGGTTACCTACAGGATGTCTTAAGATAGTCCAAAACTCTCTCCTCAGCAAGAAGAAAAAATGCTCAAAATTTCCTTAAACTGACAAGCAGCATTTAAGAAATTAATCAAGTTGAAACAATTCTCATTTTGCTACACATCCAGCTCCAAATCAAGTATTACAGGAGCACTGAAAATCTCAAGAAAATGCCCCATGAGGCATGGAAAACAATTAGCGGGCAAAAAAAGGAGAAATATTCAGCACACCCCTTACCCTAGAAGTCCAAGCCAATTACAGTAGAAATAGTCAGTGATTCAGCACAAAGGTTCCTTGGCAGACTAGTGAGGAAAAGGCAAGACTCCAGCTGGGTCACTCAGAGAAAAAAAATGCAATAGTGCATCATAAGGGCAGGATTTGAGTTTGCAGCCCTTTGAAAGGGGGACATTTAATTCAGTTCATGTCATTCCTAAAAGGACTGACTTTGTTTATATTTGCTTCTCAAAAACACAAACCTAAAGTTTCCATTCAAAGCAGTTTGTTATCATAAGGTCACAGAGTTCTGCAGTTAGCAAGGGTCTCTCTCCTTTAGCTCAACTCAAAAAAGGACACATTTCTGTATGGGTGGGCACTGATACTTCTGGGGACAACAGAGACCAAACCAAAATTTTCACCATCAGGGATTCTGTCATGAGCTTTCCTAAAAGAAAGAGTGAGGTCAAAGGGATGAGCTTCAGGTAATTGCTCTAGGTAGCACACTGAAGGAGTCTTTAACTTAATCGATCAAAGAAATAATCAGAAAAGGAAGCTTGAGGTTTCTTTGAGTTTTGATTTTTGTTTTTTTCCTGACAGGGGAGTCAAATCTTTGGTTATTGTCAGACATGAGACAGGATGAGACACAGACCTCCTGTCTGCCCCAGGCTGATCACTCTTCAGTTCTTGAGCATGCACGAACCATTCTTAACATAAATCTGAGGACAGCTAGAGATCAGAAAACAGGTAAAGGAGAAGATAAAACAGGGGAAGGAGCGACAAAAAGTGGAGAGAGTACTGTGCTATGGAGGCAAAAAAAGGGGAGTTGAATGGTTAGAGCAGAAAATAATAGAGACAGCAGGAGGAGCAGAGGAGAGTTTGATGTTAGAAGTGATGAAAAGGTAACGAAGATGCTTATCCACGAGATTCAGAAGAAATGCTGCTGGAGTGAGAAGATGGCAGATATGAAGCAGTCATCACTTGCAGCTGAGGAAGTTCATATGATCACAAGAATTCTTCACGATGTGCTCAGCCAACTGCGGCTGACTGTGAATAATGCAGTTAGAAATAGGGGTGAAATAACCGAGCTCAGGGACAGTGTGGTAGGAGCCAACAGCTGATTTGACAAAATACAGCAGAAAGAGAAAAAGCTAATTTGAATGGATTGTGTCTGAAAAAAGTCAACTGGATGGGTTTGAGCTTCACTGATGGAAAGCATGATAAAGAAAAGGAAAGCAACTTCAAGATAGATTCTCAGCTTCCTCTGCAATCAAAATGTCTCGGCCAAGAACAGCTTTTAGCAAGGAATTTCTCTTAAAGATAAAGCTGCAGACAGTAAAAAATATATCCTTTAGGAATATTTAAAAAGCATATGGATGTATGATCTTACTTGCTTAAAAATAAAATACAAAGTTAAAATAAAAGCTTTTGCCATTTACAAAAAAACACAACCTCCATGTCTTCTAACCCTTTTCATCATAATAGAACCACAACACACCACAATACTATTCAGGCAAAACTGTTGTCCTTACAGTGATACCACTGGTGCCACAAGTGTGAGGTTCATAAATTTTACTGTACAGATGGAGGAGTATGTGCATGTGTTACTGTTCCACAGCACTCATATACAACATTTAGAAAATAATTTTAAGGTGATATTTTCAATTTTAAAATAACGGTAGCTCTTTTATTTTATTTTTTTTTTCCCATAGTATTGTTTCATATAACACCTGGCAACACCATAACTGCAAGAGAACAAGGGATTTATTTTCTACTGCTCCAACACAGACTGCCTTCAGAAAGCACGTTTCATGAGGGCTTTCAGACAAGGCTGTGGAACCTCCATCCTTGGAGTTTTTCAGGACTCAACCAGACAAAGCCCCAAGCGACCTGGTTTGAAATCAATGCTGAGCCTGCTCTGGCCAGTGGGATTCTGCGATGCAGTATGGCCGGTATAGATAGTTTCTGTATTTCTCTCCTGGCAGTCAATCTTAGCAACAGGCTTCTAGTCAAACAGTGTGTTCATGACTCAAGCAAAAAAGATCAAAGAACATTTGTTCTTTGTTCTCAGTATTCAAACAACTTGATCAGGAGGTGAGAGTATCTGACATAGGGAAATGGAGCAAAAGCAGATAAAAGCTAGCAGGAGGGATCACAAGTAGGCTTCATCAGTGCTATGGCTTCTGATCACTCAGTATTGCACTTGTCTTTCACATGAAAGATTTTAAACATGGTGCTACAGAACTTTACATTCTACCTGCAATGTGTGAGATTAACTGCCTAAGCTTCAAATTGACTTTTTGAGTCAATTTTTTCCTAATGCTCTTCCCTACTTTCATTAGGGGAAAATGTGAAACATGCCTTAAAGTTTTCTGAGGCGTCATGCAAAATCTCAAAAGGTTCGTGTTCTGCACTCCTCGTCCCTTTGCATGGGGGGAATCAAGAGTAGATGAAGTATCTTGCTAACAACAAACTGTGGTTCTGGAGACCTCCTCAATGTCTCTGTCTCATCCTTCATTGTATGGAGGTTCATTGTATGAAACCAACAGGCTTGGTTTCAATCAGGCCAATAAGCAGTGTCTAAAAATCTATACCCATTTTAAGAAGCACCTCATATCTGGCATGCAAATATCACTTCTGAAACACTAACATGTTTTAAATATACTAAATACTTGCAAACCCAAGAAAAACAGAAAAATGTAAACCATACAAAAATGGTAATTTTTTAGATTTTCTGTTTGCCTATGGATTTACATTGCCCCTGCAATGTGCCACAAGCATTAAACTTTCAATTGGAAGCAAATGAGAACAATTCTCAGCCACCTCTTTCATAAAACCCCTTCAATCATTTGTAATGTTTTTTGACCAGCAAATAATAGAGCTGCTTCACTGAACTATTTAAGTCATATTACTTACAGCTGGAGAAAAATGAGGAACAGTCATTTTCTAGGGAGGCCAAAAAACACGATACACTCATGCAAACTAAATTAGATTGGGATTTTTTTGCCATTGGTTTGAGAAGATAAAGGATAACCTTTTCAACTTTTCCTTTGCCTGGCATTGCATTTATATTTTCAAATGAAAGATCTCAAATATGGAACTTCACAAGTGTTAATAGGTTTCAGCCCTATCAACAATGTGCTGAGACTAAATACAGATGGAACTACTGAAATATTGCTGTAGTTGGAATGTCCATGCAAGTCTTTTTTTAAAACAGCATTCAATGCCACTTGATTTTTTCTTAATCATGTGGTGTCAAATTATACACCACTGTGCAAAGTCTTGTTCGACAGACTCCTGAGAAAGCATCTTTGCAGATTATTTTTGTTTTGGTTTGGGGTTTGGTTTTGGTTTTTTTTTAACAGGGGTTGGCAGGGAGAAGGTAAATCTGCAGCTCTGACATTCTCCTGGACAGTCTAACTGCTGTCCTCCGGTGTGCACTAAATACCTTCGCAGTCTCAGTGGCTGCAATAATGACAGCATCCAGACGAGTAGATAGGAGCTGGAGCTAGGACTAGGCAAAGGTTCATTGCTCTTCTTGGTACTGTGCATACTGCTCTTCTCAAAGAGCACTGAGTAGAGAGATATTTAATCTACCTGCTTGTACAAGTACTGGCTTTCAAATCCTGCATTTTGACCTGATACTTCCACTGGATGAAATCTGATGGTTGCATAGCATGTCTCAGCTCAGCTTCCCCACAGGCAGTGGAGCCTTGTTAATAAACAAACAGGGCTACTCTCCAGTAATGGTCAATTCCTATGCTGCAACGCTTGCAGAATCACCACCGAGGGGTTCGGGAAGAAGAAGAAGAAAAGTTAAATAAGGGAAGCATAGTGGATCCATTGTATTCTGAACCTCCCGCCATTTTCCATCACTTTCTCATTAAAAAATGGAACATTTGAAAGCATTTTCAGACTACATACTTATTTTGAGTTATTGCTATTGTTTTTAAACTAGACAGAGGCTCAGCTGAAGCAAGAATTGCACAGACACAAGAAAACAACTCAATATGAAGAGTTTACAGGCTGAATTTACACCATTGAACTGCATAATAGTAGAGCCTCAAAAACAGAGCAAAAAATATCAAAATACATTTATTAAAATGAAAGGTGGAATAGATATAAAATGTTCAGTTTTTCAGCATAATCCAATGTCTATGCTAAACTTCTATCAGACAGAACCTGCTCATTGCACCTCACGCTACCTGCAAACATATAGCTTTACGGGAGACAGTTACAGAATATATCAGCAAATTACCTGGGACGTAACAGGCAGACATCTAGACTTTTCCCCTGCAGCTTTTAACTTCACTAACAGAAGCAACTCAGGAATTTCTCAGAAACCTACTCTTAAATGAGGATCTAAAATATTAGTAATAAATTTAACCAAAAAGCTGCAACCCTTTGCTGTATGCTGACTAGTATTGTCTCAATGCTTCTTCATGCTCTTTGTTTTCTCCTGTTACACTTAAGATTACAAACTGCACGGGAGGGTCTACATTTTTATTCTATTTGATATATGCTTAGGGAAAAACACCTATAGGGATCTTATCCCCAAATATATATTTTGCAATGAGTATATGAAGAACTCCACTATCACCATTTAATTTCTTATACAGAATTCAGATATCTAAGCTAACTTCCTCACCAATTTCATGTCAATAAGCTATATTATCTAATTAAAAATACTTAATAGAACTGTATTTAAGAACAACCAGAACCTCTGAAAGGTTTAAGTAATGAGAAAAAAAAAAAAAAAAAAAAAAAAAAGAGAACACCAGAGAGGCTACTTATTGCATTTTACAAACTAGCTGACACGTTCCAAGAAACATCCATCTTGCACTAACAACAGATAACCACTTTCAGGTCCTCTCTTCTGAGCCTTTTACCTCTTAGAGACTTACAGTGAATTAAAAGTGTAAATTCATTAAACATCTGTTTGCTTGATACATTAAAGAAGCAATGTTTGCCCTATTATATCTTAAACTAAAAATTAAGGTGCTTTTCCAAGAGCATGAAAAGCCAAAATTACGAATTACGGCCCTCTCCTTTAAACAAGACACCATCTTTATGTGATTAGGCAACCCAAATGTGTGCAAGAATCTACTCTGCAACAGTTGTAGTGAGTCTCAGTAATTCTGATCTCTGTGTATGAACAATGTGTATAATAACTTAGTTAATAACACACATTGCATATGCAACCTCAATTAATTGTTTGCCTAGTAACAATTTGAAGTATCAGGGGAAAATAATATCTCTCAGCTGTGGCACTGGCTGTGGTTTTAGTTTGTTTTGCTTTTCCATTAAGAATCTGGCATTTGTGGCTGACATTTTTACTGCATTAATGGCAGGAAACAATATGAAAAGAATGCAGACAGAAGTGGAAAGCATTAACAGAAACATTTAGACCCATTTCAGGGACGTTCTAATTATGATGGTGAGTAATAGACACATAGCAGAAAAGGCCAGGTTCAGTAAATGTTCATGGAACGAGATTCACACTTTCAATTTGAGTCTAAAAAGCTGAAGACTTGCAAATATTAATGTTTGTTCTTTGTAGCACTGTACTGGATATGGGCCCCTTACGTTTTGCAAACTGTAAAGTAGAATAGCATAAACCAGCAAATAAATTAAAGCCAAAATCTAAGTTGTATCATCATGCAGATTCATTGAGAAGTCTGATTATTAAAAATTACCTAGGGCTAAATCTGAAATTTCAGGTGCCACTGGTTAAGTTGCTTGTCTTTGCAAACACAGCTTGAGTTTCTGGCATTTGCAATTAAAGGCTGAGGCATGATAAAAAATTTGGGGTCAATGCGTCATGCTCAATTTGTTATTATAAGAAGCACAGTATATTCTGTACTAATTGCATTTACTCATTGCCATATTTACTTTCACTGAAAAGCAAAATGAAAACCAACATCACTGTTTAGTTTTACTTAAAGATGCAACAGATTTTGCCATTTGCTGGGAAACTGAGTATGTTGAAAAAAACTTATCACAGAAATGATGTACAACTGGAGATATATCTAGCTTTGTCTTATTAAATGAAGACCAGATCTAACCACCAGTGAAGTTAACAGAAGACTTCCCCTTACACTTCAGCAGGCACTGGATTAAAGCATTGTATTTTGGTGAGTCACAATTTGCTACAGCTGTCATTTTATCAGTGTTGCAGACCTTATTTGTGCATTTCAATACACGCATTCTTTTTATTTTGAGCCTTGGAAGTTTTCTTCTGAGCTAGGAAGGATGGCTTTTTCAGGGACTGACTTTCTGAAAAATTCTTTTTTGAAGACAATTGGATGTGAAATGTATTGATCTAAACACAATGATCTCCACAGTTCAGCTGCGAAGGAGAGCAGCTAAACTTACGGTGACTGCGGTTGGGTCCTACAGACGTTTGTACATGCGAGTAACTGTACCTATTGACCAGTTCCATAGGTTCAATGGGACTACTCACTTCAGTAGTTACTGATGTGCATAGCTGTTTGCAAGATCAAAGCCCCACTATGAAGCAGAAAGAAAACATCTCCTTGGAGGGAGCTACCAAACAGAAAATACATGAGGGGTAAGGAACAAAGAGATATTTCAAGATGAGGTACTGCACTGAGAATAGATGAGTCACAGAAAAGATGCTAAGTGATTCATTAATACCAGAAGCTTAGCCAATAAAGAATGCCCAAGTATGAAACTAATGACCGTGCTTTTACAAACTACCAAACTATTTGCTTTTGTAAACTTAACATAGGAATAATTTTCTCCCATTTTGAAAATTTATTATGCAATTAGTTGTCACTTTAATAAACTGTATGCACAGCGGTGATAACGGTTGCTCAAAATACTGAGGACTCTACAGTTTTTGTTTTAAAAAAGAAAAACACTAGGAACTTCAAGTCCTGCCAATTTTTCCTCCCTGCCAAGTCCTATTAGCATAAATGAACGGTTTATTTTAAGAAATGCCTGATAAATTACTCTACACAATCAGTAATGAGGGTACTGTCAGCAAAGGAGAATCATTTCCAAAATTTACTTGGCACAAATGAGTGGTTGACTAGCTCACAATCATGTTACATGGCCTCAAGCCCTGTTTTATTCCATAAATCTGCCTGACCTCTTCAGGGTGAAAATTAGTGATTCTATAGAAAAGGTAGCTGGGCAAACCTGTTCTGTTTGTGCATTTTCTCCTTTTTTTTTAAAGAATTAACACATTCAATCTATCTGTAGGACTATTCCTATAGCTTCATCTTTTTCTGGCAAACTGAAGCTGCATCTTAAAATTATTGTCATAGGTTGCATATTAAAATTACACATCTTTTTCCTATCACAAATTACAAGAAACAAAAACATAAAGCCATGAAGGATAGAATGTCTTAAGAAAAAATGAGAGGCCATGAGTCTCCATCCTGCTTCAGTTAATCTCTTAACATGAGTCTGTTATCTAACAAATCAATTCTCTTTCCTTTTTAGAATATAGTTTCAAAAGTAGAGAGGAATCCCTTGGCACGGATTATTGTGTCAATTAGCAACTGAAGCCAATAATCATTCATCATCTCTTCTAAACAATCCCTGGTAAAAGTCCCTAAATACTTTACTCATCATTGCTATGGAATTCATTACATTAAAGCAGGGGAGAAACCTTTCAAAGAAGTAATATAAGATTATAAGATTTTTTTAAAAGGCCTTAGAAATCAGTTATGCTCGCCTCTCCCACCACTGTAAATTATTTCCAATTGTCATTCTTTTTTTTTAAACTCTGTTCTTAATGCTTTGTTCAGCTTACTTTTACAAGTCCCAAATGATAGTTTTCCAACACTCCCTTGAAGACCACTTGACCGATTAAAAAGTTTTTTATTAAAAATTTCAGAGTATTTCTAATAGAGTCGGTTTACTCTGAGTTAGAATACTAGATCAGAAACTTCTGTGTCCCCTAGTAGGATACAAAATTGTCTAATATAATTTAATCTGCACATACCTTGTGCATCAAGTGCCAAGTTCTTCATGTCTAATCATACATTAAATATATGGTTAAACATTCATATCCAAATACAATGCCTAACACAATACGAGTACGCAGGCAGTCTATATAAAGTCCAGATGAAGAGAAAAGGTCCCACAAGTCTTGTGAAGTTTCATAGTAAAAGGTTACACACCAACTGCCTCCCTAAAGGTCTGTTATGAATCCTGCTCTGCTGGACGATGCACAGCTGTGGTAGCGTCAGCGAGATGTCGCACCACCTGCCTTTCAACAGCACAGCAAAGGGTCTGGAGGGCTGAGCAGGTCACCCTGAGCTGCAGGCCAGCACTGGGCAGACTGACGGCTGGAGCTGAACCAACACGCCAACAGACAAATCCAGGGTAAGAGTTTTCTGTGCCACACCCAAAGGTATCCGTAACTACTGTTAAATCCAGGGTGGAAGCAGATACCAGCACAAAGTACAGCGGACTAGCAGTTGTGGCCCTTCAAGGCTTTTGTTCAACAGTGAGGTTCGATCCTGAGATGACTGTGAGTGATGGAACCACCCTCTAGCAAGCTTGGCACGGATGGCTTCCCTTCTCTGGGAGAGGGATGTTAGCTGTGGTAAAGTTCTTCAGCCCAAGAAACATATGTGAGTTGAAATGTAGCCTGATATTTCAGAAAAACTTATCTCTGCACATGCATAACTCTGTGAAACATCAAGAAAAGATGTATTCAGAGACTCTAAAATCTCTCCAGCTTTCTCGCTTTTCCATATTAAGTTGGTTCCAGGCAGGTGCCTAATGAAATGCTTGTTTCTCCAGAGTGGGATTCCGAACACAAAACTTTACTTAACCCGTGTGAAGCACATGCCACCTGTTTTCTTTCAGAAAGAGCACCGAGGACCAACAAAGTGAACCTGCCAGGTCAGACTCCTTCCTGGAAGAAGGCTGTGTCTCATCTCCCGGGCCCAAGATTTGACATCAGAAGGAAGAAAAGTTTTGCACTTTTGGGGGTTTATTCTAATGTTGCAAAGGGGGAAAGCAGAAACAAATTTAAAGCGCCTCTAGGGATAAAGTTTTATTTTCTCTGTTTTGATGTGAGACTTTTATAAACAGCTTATGGGTACATCATGCAGAAATGGGGGGATAGCGTACTCCACAGCTGTACAGTCACCAGTTTGACCACAGAACACCTTCAGCACAGCCTGCAGAACAGTTCTGCTGAAAATCAATCAAGAGTGTAAGTTAATATTGCCTTTGTCATAGCCATTTGTATTTTGTTTTTAAGTTTCCGTCAAGCATATGATGACAACTTCTGAAAGAAATGAACTTTTGAGCTTCTGTTAGCATCACTACACTAACTTCTTTATTTTACTTCCATTGGTATTGCTCATTGATTTTGATTTTGTGAGGGTCTATCATTGAGTTTCCCTCTGCTACTAACTTGAGCCTTTAGTTTTCACTATTGCTGCAAGGCGATTTTTGACGGTTGGGCCAATCCTCTTCAGACACACAATAGTACCAAATCACTGACTTTTTTCACTGATTTTTGTATATTCACTGTACTATCTGTTGCTTCCCTTTTGCACTGCAGACTTGGTTTAGCTGTGTCAAGGTAAAAATTAGAAAGGGAGATGGGAGAAGGAAGGGGAAGAGATGCAGGAACATGTTAGTTGAACAAGGCAAAGTAAGGACTACTCACCTGTACTGCTCTTGTTAACAAGGGCTTTGTTGCCAGCTTGATTGTCCTGTTGCCTCTTGAGCAGCCAGGCTAATGTGACCTATTCACTGCTAAATTGTTTGAAATCTGCCAGGCATGTTAGTTTTCAGGCAGAGTTTGGTACTCCAGACCTTGCAAAATCTGTTTTTAGCTATGCCTTACTCCTGTCACAGTCTTTGCCCATATGTCCTCCAGCAAGCCTTACAGCAGCTGCAGCAGTAAGCTTGTCTGACCCTCAGAACAGGTTTTATTCTAATTTTTTCTTTGCATTTTTACCAGGACAGCTGTTAAGTTTCCTGTTGCTAGTCAGAAGCCTGAGCACCTCAGCTTGCTCTTTCTTTGCTCCCACTTAGGCATACGTGCTTGGTTGATGAACTACCTGCCTCATTGCATGCAGACCTTTATCAGTAGGTTTGAAGTGTATTTCAGACCCACTGTAACACCTGATAAGCCTTCTAAGATTGCTGCTCAGTCCCCTTCAAACAAAATCCTACTGTGCATGTACAGCTCATCCCTGATAGAGTAAAACAGAGTAACGTCCTGCAGCAACTGCTCCTTCAGTCTGCCATGGTTGGTGCAGAAGCTGAATTATCGCCTGTTCTTCAGAGGACTGCCTGAAGCCTGCTATTGGAAATGTGGGTTTTGGTCCACAAAATCATGTCTATTTTATTCTGGAAGACATGTCCTGCTCATTGCATCTGCCACAGGCATCGGTTTTCTTGGGAAGTACCTTATTTTCATATCACACCGCTAAAGTTTTAAGAGTGCAAACCCAGTTTTGTCTGGGTTCCTTCTAGTGCATTCTGGGCAAACAAGACAGTTGGTAGCAGTGCTAGCTAGCGCTGAAAGGTGAGCTGAGGGAACTTAATTTCAGAAAGCAGGGCCCTGTGTTGCCTTTTTGTTTCCTGTCTTTCAGTAAATATTCTGGGCTGCTTAATTTACATTAGCACTGCTCCTAACCTCCTTCAGAACAAAATAATGTTGCTTTAGCTACCTAACAGTGTCTTAAGAGCAGTCTCTGACTTCTGATTTTCCTCACTGTTTTAAAGACCTCTGATATTTCTAGAAGAAAATCACTATGGCTAAAAAGTGATTGGACTACTTTTGCTTTGAGTGTTTTCCTAGTTGCACTGACTTTTCTGGGGTCTTGCTGTCATCTCCCTAGATGTCAAATAACAGAGAACACCACAGTTTTTTCTCAAGTTCTACATGTCTGCATTCAGTCTCATATTTTGCTTATTACATAATGACATTGATTGTCTGATTGGTCAAATCATTAATTTTTAAAAGCTCTGTCACCAGCTTCAAGCCACATGTGTGGGAACCCTCCCCAGGTTCAATTTATATTGGGACACCTTAGATGTTGGGCCCAGGTTAAGAGCATTTATACCAAGCAATTGTCTTCCAAACAGTGTAGTCAGTGTTGTCACACAGCTCATGGACTCATTACCAAAGCTCAGTCTTAGCTTCTCAAACAGTGATGTTAAACAGATGATCGATTATACAGTCTATTGTCCATTAGTGGTGATCAGCAGCAACTTCTTTACAATGACATATTTAGTGGTTTGGCTAAATTAAGATTCTCAGTTTACTCCAGATTTTCCTCAGCATTAATTGGGCATCTGAATCATTCTCTGAAAGTTTCAATGAATACAACAATGTCATTTCTTAGTAGAGATATCAACTCTGCCATTATGAACAAAACTGAATTTTAGTCATCTCACTATATGGGGGTTATTTCTGACTTTCACTTGATTTTTGTGTCTTGCTCCTTGAACTATCATACATTTTCTGAAAATGCTTGAGAAAGCACACAGTGGCCACTCTCTTTCCTCTGTAATGATCAGGAAAATACCATTTTGCACACATAACATCTCTTGATTTTCAGGATTCTTCTCTACAGGCTGTATTTTCTCTGACTTCAAATATCTGCATCATGAATACCTGATTCTAATCCTCCAGATTAAAGTTGCCACTAACCATCTTGGTAAAATTAGGCTGCTGATGGCTTCACCATACAACTGGAGTCAACTGATTAAGAACTGATGGAATAGTTCCAAAAATGAACAGACTAGTTGGCACCCTTCTGCATCCTTCCATGCAATCAATTTCTCTGGACCTACGCAAGGCAGCCAGAAGACATCTTTCTTTAACTGTAATCAGTATGTTCTCCATCTCTATTACCACTTTGTATATTTTCTGAGCTGTAACACACTGGGCAGAAAGTCTTGCTATGCTTTCTGTTTTTTACATGTTTTTCCAGGAGCCATACAGTTTTGTTTCTGTCTTCTAAATTTCTCTCAGTACATACCCTGCACCCTGATGCCTGCATTCTCGGTCAGTCTCCTGCTTCCCAATTTCCTTTAGTTTGACCCTGTGAACTTGTTCTGTGCTAGTAGTTCAGCTGCCCTTGCCATTTGAAGAAATGTCTCTGTTTCTTTCAACAGCTTCTCCTATATGCTGGAAACACTTGCCCCATATACGTTTCTGTCTCTCATTAAGCAATCTTTTGTATCTCCAAAAGTACATGTAGATGCCAGAGTATGTGACTGTAAGGCAGGCATCTACTCCCTCTTCTGTTTCTTGGGTTCAGATAAAAACACAGTCACATTCCTTCTAGGATCACAGTATATCAAATACTTTTATCAGCTGCTACAATGTTTTAGGTATTAGTACTACCAGCAATGTCTCATTCACTTATCTCTTTCAACAGAAGCGATAGTAGAAATGTTTTATCATACTTTTCTCGTCTTTACCTTCCCCAGTCAATGCTTTATTCAGTATGTATTAGTACTGTAATTCCCGAGTAAGGATTTTTTGTACGCTAGATCTGCTTTCCTAGAGAAGTTACTGTATCAGGGCTGCTCACTGCCTCATGGCTTGCTTGCTTTCTCTCTTCAGTGCTCTTGCTTTACTTGATTTGTAATGCTCTATTCTTGCTGTCAGTCTTACCCAACTGACTGTTGTACCACACTGTTCTTTACTGCATAAGGGGTAATAAAACAAGAGTTGCCCACATTTGTAAAGTACAGCGGTACTCTATTGAGAGTACTGCACTACCTGCAGAGATCCTTCAACTGCCATTACAAACCCAGCCACAAGCCAACAAACTAATTCTTTGATGATTTCTCTTTTTCCTCTTAAGATCAGTGCTGCTCTCTGCCAGCCCCATGTCTTGCTCAGCAAGGATAAACTGGAGAAGGTCAGAAACTAAGAATCTAATTAATTTCTCTATACTGGTAAGGTAACTAAAGACTATCACACCACATGCCACCTCATAACAACTGCTGTCTTTACATGGAGGTTACCCATTATCTCTTAAGAATGCAAGTATGCAAACCATTATTTCAAACTAGTTGCTGAGAAAAATGTTTTAATACTTATACAAAGCACTGAAAGATGAGCATAAGACAAACTGCAGAAGAACATCTCTCCTGCAACAATAAGACAGAGTTTGGCCATTCAGGACCTTGTACACTGCAGCCAGAACCAAGGGGTAACGCCAATGCACAATATTGCTGATTGATGACAGCCCTTAGGACAATCAGAATAAAAGCAGCGGAGAAAAAATCCCCAAAAGATTGCTTTCTTTTTCAGCCATTTGTGCATGAGCTATTCTGCCTGCCCTGCAATTTCTATGACCTCCGAGCCTCCCTAGGATTATGAATACCTATTGTTGACTTAATTGGCAGAATAACAAGAAACATCTGCCAAACAAACCCAGTTTCTTAACCTCTGCTGGTCTTGGACACATTATGACTGCAGGGGAAAGAATAATGCATTTTGTGTCTATGAACAAGCCCGGACCGGATGCTTTCATAGTTCAGGGAGCCATTTCCAGTGTACATCAGAGAACCAAGATAAAACAGAGATTTCACAAAAGCTGTCTTGTTGTCAGGTGCCCATCTCACATGGCCCATGGAATATGTCCATAACTAGAATGAAAGGACAGAATAAAACTGATGAAAGAAAAAGGGCTTTCTTGCCACTAAATAAGTTTGGAGGCAGCTAGGTGGACACAGGTGGACAGAAGATATAAGGAAGACTGAAACAAAGATGTTTTAAAATTAGAATAGAACAGAACAGAATAGTTGAGTTGGAAGGGACCTAAAATTATCATCTAGTCCAGCTGCCTCACCACTTTAGCTGGCTGGTGGAGGGCTGGATCTGCTGGTCATTACTGTGTGGACCTTGATGCCAAGTAGGCTGCTGGTGGGTGAAAGCCCTCTTAACAGACCCCTCAGGCTCTACCCTTCACGCTTTCCTGTCACCAGTTGCAGAAAACAGTGAAGTTCATGGCCAGGTCTTTAGAATTTAGAATCCAGAAAACCATCATCCAAAAAAAGTAGACTTCCTTGTCCACATCATATTCTGGATTTCATGGCACCCATGAGGCAGAAAAAACTCTGTCTCATGGTTTAGTTCTATGTTCCCCATTCTCCCTACCATCTGAAGCTCTGAAGAAAGAGGTATCTCCTATGTAAATAAACTCTGCATGAAGAACTGCAGGGTAGAAGTAGGTAACACAAACTCAGATGGAGTACCGTGAGTTTCTGCTCCAGTTTGGAAACACTGGAGTAGGCAAATGTTCCTGGAGGTATAAGTAGATCCCAGGGTGACTATGACCCACATATGTGATACACGCAAATGCCTTCCCGTCTGTCATGCAAGATCTTTCCAAATGAAAGCAAGCATTGTGCAAAGCCCTGGTGAGAACTCACCTCTACTGCTATGGACATTTCTCTTTCCTCAGGTTTAAGACAGACAGATCCCATCTGGGATGAAAGCAGGCAAAGACTAAGCAGCTGATTAGGAGCATGGAGGGCCTACAGAAGACAACGACTGGAACAAGCAAGCCAAAGGCTGAGAGGGCTGCCATCACTTTTAAGAAAGGTATCAAGAATGAAGGCCAAAGAAGGAAAACAGCTCTTGAAGTGCAAGGAAGAATATGGTAAAGAACACAAAACAATTCAGGATGTCTTTCCGGAAGAAAGACCTCACTATAAACAGTAAAGTAGCAGATGTCCCTTAGTGCATTGGTAAGGAATGGTGAGGAAATCACGCGTGCTCTCTATGTCTCTGCGCAGTTCATGCAGAGGGAATCAAACCCCTACCTTTCACCTCTGGCACCACCACAACCAAACTAATGTCTATAGTATCAATGTCCTTATTTACATAGTCTGAAACTACATGCCAGTTCTAGCACCAATGTATAAAATTACAAGAATAGCACCTTTCTTACACTTTCAGTACTCCAGATAGTAAATCCTAAAGGAGAAGATTTGCCGTGGTTTTAGCTAAGATCTGCACATCTTCCCACAAACTGAGATAGGCAAATAACTCTCAGAAAGGTTAAAGTGACAAATGAGCTGTGGAAGTTTTACCCTGTGGCTGAAGCGTGTTTGCATCCCTTACAAACACGGACAATGTGCATTTCACAGAGGAGCTGCACAGCTCAGTTTCAAGTGGGACACAGGGACAACAGCCACAGCACCAATGGGCTATTTTTACAGTTTGGAAGTGTCATCATTTGCCTGGCTGTGCTCTGGGCACAGGTCCAAATGTTCTAGTCTGAAAATGACCAACCTTTCCACCACACCAGGGTAACCTCCGCTCACTTCTTTGTCAAAGTCTCTCTTATTTCCATGGTGGCCTGTTAGCACCATCCATCCCAACCCATGACTTTGGTCATGCTTTGGTGTTCCTCCAGCCTCTGCCTGCTGAAATCACCTTACGCCCCAGAAAAAGGCTTTGTGTCCAGCCAGATCTAGGCTCTGGTCCTCCTGGCTGCGGGGTCTCTGGCACAGAAGGGACAGCGACAGGGGTGGACTCTGGGCTACAGGGATGGTCCCTGCCACGGTTTGAGAGAGGAGGAACAGGATGGGGTTTGTCCTTGGAAGCCAAGTGTTAGAGGAGGCATCAGGGATGTCCAGCAGCTGTGCCCCGTGCATGGCCGCCAAGGGCAGGGGCAGCCACCTGGGCCTCCTGGGCACAGAGGCTGCCTTGGGGAGTATAAAAGGGGCATCGTCCCGTGTCCCCCTGCCAGAGCTGGCCTGGCACCGGCCTGAAGACATCCGAGAGGGAGCCCTTGAGGGAATCGTGGAATTCCCTGGGGGCTGAGGGAGGGAGCCTGGAGCCTGGACGAGGCTGCTGGAGCTTCTCCGCTGCAAGGGCAGCTCCCGGCAGGGCCACGGCCAAAGCCCATCTGATGGGTGGAGATGTTGTTTCAGCCTTCGGGGAACAGACACCAGCTCCTCAGGAGAGGAGAAGAACCACCCACCCCTGGGGTGCCCGAGGCTGTCGGGCCTTCTCAGCTGGACAGCGGTGGCAACACCACGGGAACGCCTTCTTGAGGAGCATAGAGCCAGGGACAGCAGTTGTAAGAAACAAGATGCAGCGGTATTGCCAGGGGTCCCGGAGCTTTGGAGCACCCACTGGTGTCCCATCAGGCGTGGGAGGGATTCTGGCTTCCAAGGTCGGTCAGACCGCAGGTATTTGGTCACTCTTGGAAGCCCCTGTGATGGCTCCAGGTCAGAGGGAGAGGCTTGGCATCTCCCGGGAGGCGTGCCCAGCCCGTGGGACGAGGAAGCAGGTCCCGCTCACGTGCTCAGGGAACAGCCGATCGCCAGCGCTGCCTGGGGTCAGGAAGGAATTTTCCCCCGGGGCACATTGGCACTGGCCCCCGGGGGTTTTTCGCCTTCCTCTGCAGCACTGAGCGCGACCACTTGTCAGGGCTCCTCGGGTCCCTCGGGCCAGGTCACCGCCTGCTGCTCGTGCACCGCGAAGGTGGCCTCTCGTGCCCCACAGCTGGGGGGAGGAAGGCTTTTTTTCCCCCGCGGTGGGCTACCAAGCGTCCCGCCCCGGGGGTTTTTTGCCTGCCTCTGCAGCACCGTGCAGGGCCCCTGGCCAGGGCTCCTTTGGGCCATTCTGGCCAGGTGCCTGCTGCTGGTGCCCCACGAAGGTGGCCTCGTGCCCCGCACCCAGGGGGAGGAAGCTTTCGGGGCTCCCAGGGGGGCCCCAGCCTGGCCCCCACGGGTTGCTGTTTTTCCTTGGTAGTACTGAGCACAGCCCCTGGCCAGGGCTCCTTCAACTGCTTTTAGCCAGGTTCTCGCCTGCTCCCCTCACACCACCAAGGCACCACCACCCCCTGGTGCTCTGAAGGCCTCTGGGGAGGCCGGTCCCAGCCACTGAGGCCTATAAGCACCCCCAGGGCCCTGGCAGAAGTAGACCTGCACTGCTCATGGGCTCTCCTTTGGGCAGTGCTGCTTGGCTGCTTTGGAGACGGCGTGTTGGGCCAGATGGACCTTCTTTCTCATGGAGTACTGTACTTCTCAGCTCTTTTGATTGAGCATGTTTTTCCGTTAGAAACAGATCAGGCATTTCTGAAAACGAGTAGATGTTTAAAAAAAAAGAGTATCCACCTGTAATGAACAGGCACTGCTTACCTCCAAAAGATTTACAACCATTTATAGTGGAGGACCGTGTCCTGCCTCAGGAAGAAGAGCAGAAAAGAACAGAACAGAATAGTTCAGTTGGAAGGGACGTGAAACAACCTTCTAGTCCCACTGCCTGAGCTATTCAGGGCTGACCCAAAGTTAAAGCATGGTATTAAGAATGCTGTCCAAATGCATCTGAAACACCAATGGTCACGGAGCATCGATGGTCTCTCCAGAAAGCCTGTTCCAGGGTTTGACCACCCTCTCACTAAAGAAACATTTCATTATTTCAAGTCTGAACCTCCCCTGACGGATGCAGCTTTGAACCATTCCCATGCATCCTGGCACTGGGTATCAGGGGGAAGAGCTCAGCACCTCCCTCTCCACCTGCCTCCTCAGGCAGCTGCAGAGCAACAAGGTCATGCCTCAGCCTCCTTCCCTCCAAACTAGACAAACTCTGTGTCCCCAGCCACTCCTTCCAGCCCCTTCACCAGCTTGGGTGCCTCCCTGGGATGCAGACAAGGACCTTCACAGCCTTTATGAATGGCGGGGCCCAGAACCGCACACAGCACTCAAGGTGAGGCTGCACCAGCGCTAAAGACAGCGGGATAACCACCTCTTGTGACCGGCTGGCTATGCTGTTTGATGCACCCCAGGGTGGGGTTTGCCCCCTTGGCTGCCAGGGCACACTGCTGGCTGCTGCTGAGCCTCCTGGCAAACAGCACCTCCAGACCCCTTTCTGCAGGGCTGCTTTGCAGCCACTTCTCTCTCAATTTAGACTTCTGTCTGGCATTACTCCAGGTGCAGAACATGGTGTTTGTTCTTGTTCAGTTTCGTGCCGTTGGTGACTGAACAATGCTCCAACCCATCCAGATCTTTCTGCAAGGCCTCTTGACCCTCAAGAGAGTAAACAGCCCTTCCCAATTCAGTATCATCAACAGACTTACTGACCATGCCTTCAACTCCTGCATCGAAATCACTGATAAAAGGATTGAACAGATCTGGCTCTAGAATTGAGCCCTGAGGAACATCGCTGGTGACTGCTTATCAGCCAGATACAGCCCCAGTTACCACAGTCCTTTGAGCACTGACCTTCATCCAGTTCTTTGTGTACTGTGCTGTTAGTTTACATAATGGAAGCAACCCTCAACAGAGCTGTATGGGTTATATCTCTTCACATTAAATTAATAAATTCCTTCTACTGTATGGGTTATATCTCTTCACATTAAATTAATAAACTTCTTCTAATCCAAAAGGACAGTGTATATGGCACTCTGAGTATGTCCTGTTGCACAGGATCTCCTTTAGTATACAATTTATAGTGGGCATGTGCCCACATTGCAGTTTTCTGGGACAAATTAAAGTTATTGAAGAAAAATATGCCAATGAAACTTGGGTGGAGGTGGGGGCAATAAGCTCTAGTACACAAGATTGGAAAACAAAATATGAAAAAAAAAGCACAAATTTAAACTTACCTGCTTGTTTACACAGACAAAATAAATTTCAGCATCATATAGAAGACATAACCACAATACACAAGATATATGGCTTAAATCCATCATTTAGGTATATGAAGTAGGGGTATAGAGGAGAGAAAAACTAGTTGGATATTTTCTCTCCTTTTTGTCAAATAGACACAATAGTATTAGAAACTACAACTTCTGTCATACTCGGTATAGTGAGAGGTCGCATAAGAATGTTAAGTACTCTGGTGAATGTACATTGTCTTAATATTTGCCTTTTTTCATATTACATAGCTCTTTTACAGCTACATAGATGGGAATCCATTCAATCACCTTGTTTTTTATTACAGGCTGAATGTTACCAGTGGGATAAAAACACTGGTAAGTGAACTTTATAACCATTATATCTTAAGTTCAGGACAAAATTGTTTTCTCTGCCAGCATGCCTCACTCATTACATTTCACAGTTGCAGTACTTCGGAAAGGCTGGAAATATGAGACCTGCAGAAGAAGCTAATGCATAATCAAAAGCTGTAAGCCTTTCAAAGGCTGTTTGAATTGTACACGGACTAAATCTGCACCCAGAAATAACTCCTGAATTAAGTATAATTGCATTCTTGCCTGGATTGGTGTCTTTGGCCCATAGGTATTGTTCGTTAAGTAGCTAAAAGCAGCAATGAAGTGGAAATCAGCTATTATCCCAGTATGGTGAGCAAACCAATGTTCAGTCCTTCCTCCCCAAAGCGGTGGTTCAAATGCCCTGGTCACTGGGAGCAGGATTTATTTCTTTTTACAAGACAGGAAGTGATAATGGTTACACTACTCAAATATAAAAGTAAATTTTGAACTACTAGATACTTTTCTGGTAAAGACATCAAGCACTAGAAGACAGAAATTTCCTAAATTATGATTGAGTTTTCAATCTTACCTCTTGACTTTTTAAAGAGACTCTACAAATGGATCCTCTTAATCTCTCTGTGTAATTATCAGTCAATATACTATGAAGTGTACCATGAATTGGAATGCTTAAATTTTGTCTTGCATATTAGATTCCATATTTTACAGAACATTTAAGTTGATTACTGATCATTACTTCATATTAATTACAGTAACTTTAGAGAAATTATATGACAAAGCTCCTGAAAATAGAACTAAAGTCTTAAAAAAAGAGAACAACACTTTTACCAAGGACATGCTTTACGGTAAATAAGACAAAATTTGTTAATTCATTCATCTTGAGTTCAAAAATTATCCACAACTTTCTAAAGCATTTATCTCCAACAATGTAATCGCCATGAATCATCAGAGCATGTAAATTCCCTGAATGTACTCAATATTTGAAATCTTGTTTATAAATAAATAATTATTTTTTCCTGTCTTTGATATCACCGATAATTATAATAACACATAAATACTGCTCAAATATGAGCAGATGAAAAATGAAGTATGATACCAGGGCTTAGCTTTTTTTTCCACTTACAATAATTTCCTTCTACAACACTTTGTAAAAAAAAAAAGTTATTATTATAAACACAAAATATTCAGATTTCTGAATTTTTGAAATCACCTTTGCTTAAAATTATACGTAGTGGAAGTACTTAATTCTTCTCTCACTATGGTTTAACACTAAACCTCCATGGGTATCAAAGCCTGTTATGTTCTGTAACAGTATATAATATACACTCATACGTGATACGCAGTTGTAATTATGTAATTATGTTGTATAATATGATATTTCATTGGAACTGGTGCCCAGTATAACATTGGTTTCCAAGAGTCAGATAAATTCTAAATAAAATGAATGAAGCGTTTTGATTCATGTCTGGGTACACATGGGGAAAAGAATACCAATCTCTGAAAATATCTAAAGATTAGAAGTATACGTGCTGTGCCTCACAATGTAGCAACCAACTGAAAACTTCTCTCATTAAAAGAAAACCCAAGACAACAACCGGGACTTGAGGGCACCTGACAGAAAATTCTTGAAAGTAAATGCAAATTCATGGAAATGGTAACAGATAGCCACATGGAGGTTGGCGGTGGGTGACACCACTATGAACAATGACCCATTTAGCAGTGAGAATCTAAAAGTGACATTAAGGTAGTAAATATAGCATTGTCCGTTTTCTTAAAGTCAACTGAAAGGCTGGTTCCAAGGTACCTTCACACAAGCCAACATTTTGAAAGATTTACAATAGGTCAGAATAATGACTCTTAGAAGGTGGGTAGCTCATAGGAAGACACTAAGGGTTTTCTATTAAATTCTGAGCTACTCCTTCAGTTTCTTCTGTTTGCCTCAAGTAGTTTTCTCAACGGTGTCAGTATTACAGAAGTACATGAAGGATATGCTAAAACATTGCCATGCAGCTATACCAAAGTTACACTTTTACCTATGTATTCTTACAACACTCTTGGAGTTCCTGAAGCTACAGCATGGCACCTGAACCTACGAGGAGCAAAAGGACATATCAAAATTTTTTGACTTTTCTTCTCAGGAAATCCAAGAAAAAATGAGGAGTAGAAGGGAAGGCTATTAAACTGTGCATTTAGTTTTGAGACAAAATAACTATTAAATTATACAGTGGGGACATTGATTTGTGAGTAGCCAGGAAGTCACAAAGTAAAAATTCCCTTTCAGGTATTACAACACTAGTCCTTACTCTAGAGATCTAAGAAGGTAGCAAAAGTAAATACTACCAATAAAAAAACGTATGCCCCATCTTTATCTTCTTTATTCCCCTAAATATTAATAAAAGTGAAAACAAGAATGTTTGCCAAAACAGCCTCCTTTACCAAATTTACTGATCCCAAAGGTATTCCCCACTGGGAGGTAAAGGCCAGATTTTAAAATGCAGGCATATTCAAGGGAAACAACAGAACTGTACACTCTTCATTTATTCACATAAACACCCAGCTTGCACATACAAAATAGTAATCGGTGCATTCATGTGATCAAGTACATAACTCACTATATCATTAAGGAAATATCTGATAGAACTGTATAGAAAGGGATCACCTTTGCAAAAAGATTTTTTGTTTTTCTAAATGAAGTATTTTAAGCACTTCTACAAAAACGTATAACCCAAGAGAATAATTACACATGAAACCAGAAGAGTTTCTAATCATTATTTTGTCTCAGACTGGAATTCAGTTTGACCTATTATTTTGTTTTCATTGAACCTTAACCAGAACTGAAACATAACAGGTACTACAGAACTTCTGACATTCAGAATACTGGTTTGGCTAACCATTGACACCAACCAGCAAAAATCACTTTAAGGAGGGGAACTGTCTGCACCAACTGGTGCCTGTAAGGTCACAGTTCATTGTAGTCTTTTTCTATCACCTCCCTCCTCAACTCATTCCCTCTGACTTCTCACAGGACCTGACACCATCCTGCTTGCTGTGAACCACTTGTTTCTTGGTCAAAGCTGTGAGATTTTGCACCCGGCTAAGGTAAGCTTTGAGCCTGAACAATGACTCCTGTTTTCCAGCAGTGTAGTCCTGTGTGCTGTAGGTCCTATTCTAATTTCCCTGAGATCAACACAACTCCCGACCCCTGGCACAGCAGAGATATCACTGATGTTTCCAGGGCAGTGCCCCACAGCTGGTTCACTTTAGCTTAGTCAGCTTAGAGGTTGACTCTTAAGATTCAGACAGCTGAGAAGAAGATATAGGATTGTGCTGGGAGCCCAGGTGACAGTCAGGTTCTGGCAAGGAATGAGACCTGAAAGCTAACAATTCTCCCTATATGAAACTCATATTTGAGGTGTGCCCCCATCATATGAACTTTTCACATTTTTAAAAGGTGTGTTTTCCAGGGAGACAAGTTCGCTGTCTATTTCAGTAATCCAAAATGGTTCAAACTAGGTGACACTGAAAAAACACTGCATGGACAGTAAAACTAGGAAGAAATGGCTGCGTGGCATCACCAGAACTTATCCTGGCTCAAAAGAAAAATCATTAGCTCGGCTCCAGCTGAAAATCATACTACCCAGTTCTTCAAGAAAGAGAAAGCAATTCCCAAATGTAACTCAGCAAATTACAGGACAGTTTGCATCACAGATTTACTTACATAGGAATCTAAATCTTGTAGTCAAAGCAATGAAGCTTAATTTTTTTAGCACTGATCTTGTGATTTCTTTACAATACTATCAGATTGTGATGAGTTTATGCAAGCTTATAGAAATATAATGTCTGTGTTCATGGGCTGGGAATAGCAGATGTGGGCATGCAGTTGTGCTTTCAGTATGTGCAAGCTGGACAACTGGAATGGGGTATTTGTGCATGATCAGCTTTGAACTTGTTTGCCCCACATGTTTGTTTGTAAATCGTATTGACTTCACGACTATGTCTGGTTTTATGTTCCTTGTGATGTTTCTAAAAACAGCTTGCAAAGAATATTAAAAAGCTTGTTCTAATCTGCAAGCCTTTGCCTCATTTCATCTCTGCATCCAGTTCAAAACCCATGAGGAAAACTCCACCTACACACAAATCAATATAAATTTTTTATTGGCCTGCCACAGGCACAATCTCTAAACAACTCTGATTTAAAGCAGTGAACCGACACCAAATTTTAAAATTCATTATCAATCCCTTTTACTAGAACAATTATCTAGTTTTTTATATGGGTAAACTGGTTTTATTTACTGCTATGTTCAGCCTAGTTTCAGACAGCCAAAGTAGTGGGGAATCTGTGTCTTCTTAGGGGACTCAGTTCCATACCCTAAAAGACTCTGTGTCAGGAAGATTTTTCTAATTGGGTCCTGACTCAATGCCTAATGTTTTTGATAGGCCCTGGATTAAGGGTTCACATCTGTTCTGTCTTGGTTTAAACCTTTTACACACAGTGATAGGATGGATGAGCTAGATTTGCCAAGAAAAAAAAAAAAAAAAGAAAAAGTTAATGTTTAGGGAAATGGTATTTTCAAGTTTCAATCAAATTTGGTGAATATAATCTAAATAAAAATCTGGAAAAAAAATTCACATTGAGGCATAAAATATTTGGAAAACCCCTTGGGTATTCCCCACCTTCCCAGAAAAGTTAACAAAATGGCAAGGGGCAAAAGAGGTGGCGGCAATGCTTTATTTTTGATAGCTCCAATTATTAAGGCATCATTTGGAATAGTCAAGGCTCAGGTCCAAATCACCATGCTTGTTTTGAAGAAAGGAATGCAAGGAAAATCTGCTGGTGAATGTATCAGCACTAATAGCAGACACAAGTTTTACAATAGGCGAAGAGGTTGTTGGATTAAAATTTACCCTATCAAATTATGTCTTCATTGACCACATAAAGGGATCTAGAGAGATAAGAAGCATTAAGAACATTACTCTTCTATTCATATTACGGGGGAAAAAAGTACCTAAGAAAAATAACCTGAAATACAGGCACTTAAAAGCATGTATCTAGAAATAGTCATGCTGACAGTCTTCAGGATTAAATTGGCAAGCAAATTAGACATGAGCTTGAAAGCCAGCATGACAGCTAAATAGATCAATATAATTTTTACTGCATGGGCAGATACCTCATATCTATGAGTTAGGCAATACTGGTCTTTTAAAAAAGACATTTTGATGCAACATGGGATTAATTTATGTGCAGGACATTACTAGAAAGAGCTGTGGAAAGCACAAGGAAGAGGAGCAAAAATAATTGCAACTTCACAGTGACTAAGAGAACTTAAATATGCCCTACATCAGGAGTTACAGATAAAGTTAAATATATGCAAATTTACTAATCCACAACAGGTACATGTTATATACTGGTGGTAGACTCTTAATCAACCGAACAGTAAAGTTCACTGTGTAAGCCTTATTTTTCCCCTCATTTCTATCCAATCCCTTCTTCCATAAACTATAAAGAAAGCATAGCATTAAATTTCACGTATTATCATTATTATAATTTGGGGGGAAATGAGCATATTAATGTTCTGTAGTTACCTGTGAGTTCTATTATCTCAATTTTTTAAATGAAGAAGTGAGAAATGTAACTTCATGGGCTAAGGGACTTGCCCAGAGACAGGCAGGCGGGTTGTGATTTTTCCTGTAAATATGCAGTGCACAGACTGCAATAAAAAGAACAGAGTTACAGAACTGCTGCACTTGGCTGACACAAAGGACCTGAACAGACCTGTGCAAATTATCCTACGTAACTTTTCTAAAAGTCATCTAGATGTGACTTCTGTCACGTAAATACTGTCATGGGGAGAAAACAAAGTAGTTAAGGCTCATGGAAGACATGAAAAAATACTGTTGCTCTACATAACTGGGTAACACTGAATTAGAAGCATGGCATGGTTTTTTTAACAATTAAACTAATCAGGCATTTAAAGAAAGAGGCAGACATTTGGTGAATTTTCCATCTTTTGAGAACTTCTAAATAAAAAGAATTGTAGTCAAACACAAGTGAAAGGAGTAAATTGATGAAAATGCATGGCCAGTGCCATAAGAAGGCAAACGAAATGATCAGCCACCGCTGACCATAAAATTGTTTGGGTCACAGAAAACAGTTTAAGTCAAATCATTCTTTCCATTCATGGGGAGGCAGGGCTTGGGTCAAGACGACATGGCAAAACACAAATGAGGATTAGTATACTCAGTATCCTAGGGATCAAGTAAAATTGTCTAAAGGTTTAAAATATATTTTTACATTTAATGAATCCAAACTTTTTTAGCTGACAGTAGATTCCTTTTCTTATCCAATAATTATTAAAGATCATAAAGATATACTTACAATTTATGGGTGTTGAAGTAATTTGGCTGTTTTACAATGCACCCGAGGGATGCAGATATATCTTTACAATCACACACCCTGAACTGTGTGAGCACCTGGCTGTGCTTGTTACAGGGTGAGGGTTGAGAAAGTACTTTCTAAGTTATGTTACTTATAAAGAAAGAAGTGGGAAACATTTAAACAGAACAACAACAAAAAATTAGTTTTAAACAAAGCTGAATTATACAACTTTCACCATTGGTGGGAAATTAATGAGTTTATTTGGCTATTCATTTAATACTTCAATGTGTTGTTGTTCCCCACCCCCACCCCCCGTAATAGCAAGGTAATACTGTTTAGTTTACTCTCCATAAAAAACTATTATATCCAGTTTAAAGAAAGGCCTAGTATATCTTATTTTATCTTTTATTATCCAGTAAGTAGAACTATAATTACTGATCAATATTCAGCAAAAGTTCAAACACCATTTTACTTATTATGTACAGTGTAGAAAAATGTCCCCACTTGTCCACTGAAAAAAATTTATTTCCCTTCCTGTTATGGAGTTGTCAGTTCCTGGAAAGAAACTTGTGATGCAAGAAAAACAACTTTGATTGTCACAACTCAAAGAATGACAGAAAAAACTAGGGTCTGCTGAAAGGAGAGTCCAGCTCAGACACCCTAAACAACAGTCCTGGAGAGCCACTATCTGAGTAACACAACAGCACTGGTGGTCCCAGGCAGTACCGTTACTCAGGTACTCTCAGCCTGATAGAAAAACTTCCACTGTTTCTTAATTTCCCCCAACAATTGAAGTCCCAGGACTAGGTAAGGAACAGCTGGCTTTTCTTCCTTAAAATATTTTTAAATGTTTCAACTGTTATACTAAGACCATTCCAGGAGGTATGGCAAATTTTAAAATATACAGTAGAGAAATACTCTGGAAACATATGACAGAGGAGCAAAAATATGAAAATGTTTGTTGTTTGTTTTACTTTAAAAGGAATCTTAAAAGATTCTGAATGGAAGTATCATCAATTAAAAACATAGACTACCCTCTTCTACATAAACCTGAGGCTTACAACATATTCCTTGCCATTCCCACCATCTCTTTTCTGCTTTTGCAATCAGTAAAAATATATTGTTTATATATTTATTAAGATTTTTAAAAGTATTTGAGGGTAGCTGAGTGAGCTGTCATACATCATTTCTGCTGAGTTCCTGTAATGGTCCTGAATTCCTCAAAATTGAAATCAGCTCTGTGAATGTAAAAGACATAAACAGTCAGCCCTGATGACTAAAAAAGGCGAATGAGGTAACAGGAATGCCGGTGAAGCTGTTTGTCTCCAATGTACCATAAATAGTGAAGTGAAATTAAAATTTTTCAATCAACATCAGTTATGCACATGGATGCATGCATACATGTGCACACACACACATATGAAAAAAACGCTTGATGAGAAGCAGACAGGATCAGAAGTTCAAGCAGAGGTTCTTGCAAAAAAAAGAAAAAAATGGTTGGGATTTTTTTATGTTGTTGTTGTTTTTCCTGTATTGTGGGATCTCCTAGCTGCAGGAAACAATGGATTGGAATACAGACTTCCTTAATTTCCTGCAAACTTCTCCCATGCAGAAGTCACTTTTCTCTATCATATATCTAGTCTTACTGAAGGTTCCCCCACTACACTTACATTAAACGATCAAGAAAAGATAGCATGTACCACTAACAGCCAGATCTGCTCCCTCAATTGAAATGTACTGATCAAACATATAAATACCCCACTGCTGTTTCCACAACTATAACTAGTCTTCCCCATACATGGAGAAAATAAGTATAAATACATACATACATAATAAATAGGTATACATATTTAAAATAATATACAGGGTTTTCCTAGAACTTCCTTCCGCTAGAAATCAAAGTATTTTCCAACTCATTTCCCAAGATCTGAAAAACTGCAAATGATTAGTAAGGTGAGGCACAGAGAGTGATTTCTCCAAGGTTAAGGAAGAAATCTGTGGCACAGTAAGGAAGTCCTATTAGATTTCTTTCCTCTTTGTCTTGCTCCTTAAAACCATTCTTCTAAGAGATTGATGGCAATTAGTCTCCATGGAACCACGACACCATTTAATGAATCATACAACAGGAAAAGCCTATCTCTGGAAAAAAATGCCTTTCCTGTTTCAGTAGTATATTTGTAACGCACAGTGACAGGAGAAGACCGGAAAAAGGGACATTTCTCCTGAGTGGGTTGATTAATTAACATAGATTGTCTGAATTCAGTCCAAGAAATCTATGCCAAGGAGGAATACTGTACTGCCTTTCGTAATTGAGCTCGGGGCTGTCCCCCCAAGCACTTCATCTCAAGAGCACAGAAGGAAATCATGAAGCCAGGTATGAAATCGGCCTTTCTGAGCAATAAAGACATCCTTGATGCAGATCATGGGGCAAAGGACAGAAATAGTGTTTATCATCTAAGGAAATGGGGATAAGGAAAACGTACAATATAAACATTATCAAAACTAAGAATGGTTGTTTTGTCTGGAAGAGGTGTTTTACATGATTCCTACAGCTATATTGTTTCCTGTTTGATGAGAGATGATTCCAAAGTGTAGGCTTGTATCCAAATCCCCAATTTGCTAAGGCTTAGAAGGGGTCAGAAATGAGGTTTATTTCACAGAAGTTCCTGCTAGTTAATAAATTCTACAAAGGTTGGTTTGTTAGGGACAGCTGAATACACTGTGGCTTTTCCTTTAAAAAAATAATATTTGTATTATAAACACACTTTTAATATAAAAAAACCCCAACTGGTAGCTTTTAAAAGTCAACATTAGACACTAGATAAGGCAGAAGTAGAGAATATTATTATTTGAGTTTCCTAAAGCATATAAAATAGATGATAATGGAAAAGGTTTGGGCAAGATTACGTTACATTCATTATTTTTTTCTAGTCAGTATGGGTTGGTATCCATGATGCTCCACATTGTAACTCAGAATAAATTATTTGGTGGCTCCCAGAAACTCACATGCTACCGCTCTTTGGCAAAGTCCATTACTCTTTGGCAAAGTAGTTCAAGACTAACCCAGACCTAAAGCTTCTTGAAATTTTGTCCCTTCACTTAGCTGTATTGTTTCTGCCCTTCAGCACCATCTGTAACCTGGCACTCTACAGATCACCTCTCCCTTACCATTTTCTGCTCTCAAAAGTACTTTCTGTGCTCTACCTTTCCCATTCTATTAAACTTTGTCATTCCTCCTCCAGATCTCTATGGAAAGGTCTAAGCGCAACAGAACTGAGTGGGTGATACTGAGGTTAATCACAGAGTGAGAACAGAATCCATGTGAGAAAGGGCTTCAGGAGGTCTCCAGCCCAAGCTCTTGCTCAAATCAGGGTCAGGTGTGAGGTCAGATCAGGTTGCTCATGGCTTTATCTAGTTGCTTCTTGAAAACCTCCAAGAACAGAACCTGCACAACCTCTCTGGGCAACCTGCTCAACTGCCCAGCTGTTGTCAGGATGAAAAGGACTTTCCCAATATCCAGTCTAAACCCATGTGCTGCTGTGAAGAGCCTGGCTTTTCAGGTTGATAAACTCCCTGTAGGTGCTGGGAGACTGTCACTAGCCCCTGCCGAGGCTGCCTTTTCCCCAGGCTGTACCCAACGCTGTTCCTCAGCCTCTCCAGCTGAGGTGCTCCAGCACCCACTCATCTTCAGAGCCCTGCCCCAAGCTAAAGATTATCAAGCTGCCTTCAGATATAGAGGCAGAAGAGATTCATCCATCCAGACCTGCAATTAGACAAACCAGTCCTGCAAAGAATGAGTGCAGTACAGTGCCAGGCTTTTGGGACCGAAGCAAGGCTCTCTCTCAGTGTTGCAATTTTTATATATGATATATCAAGGATATGTATTTGGATACAAGTCAGCTCTGCAAAAACTTCACGATGTGAATATATTGAATGTTATATGTGAAACATTATCCTAATGAAATCACTCAACTACCACAGAACCCCATTTTTCTTTAAAATGGTCTTGCAATCTTTTAAAGTTTCTCTTAGTCAGACATGATGAACTCCCTTTTTCATATCCATTCTTAAATGTAACTTATCTTACTAATAGTAACAGCAATGTATATGTGCAAAGACATTTTTCAGTGAATGCTTGAAGCAAGAGCTATCAAAATACAAGGTATGTATCTCTCCTACTATCAATACACATTTTGAAAAGAAAAATGAACAGAAATATGGTTTTTATAATGCAATTTCTCCCCACTCTAATTCCACCAGTACCTTATGATGTGTTTATCAGCATACAGTATATCTCAGGTAGGGATTTTTTTTTTTAAAAAAAAAAAAAAGGCAAGGAGCACTGTCTAGGTGTGGAAATAACAAAATTCAATAACCATATCAAAAGATAATTAAACAAAGGAGTATGAATCACCATGTCCAACATTAAAAATGTAGCCTACATTAAAGTCAAGGGCAAAATCCTCAGAATTTCAAGATGCAAGATCTACGAGTGAGGATTCATATACAGATTTGAACCCACTCTCAAAGTGGGGACGTGCCGGGAGAAGGACTACTCCAAAGCAATATGTTAGACACAGAGGCCAACTAAAATCTGCCAGCGTGCTCTCACTCAGTAAGTGTATATCACTGCACTCACAACTTTACGTGGCAGTACAAGTCTGACTTCTGTCACGAGCCTCAAGTGTGATGTCCACTTCAATTACTAAAAGTCACGTTAAAAACTGGTTTATATGGTTAAAAAATAAGTCACCTTTTTTTTTTTTTTTTTTTTTTTTTTTTTTTTTGTGAGGGGGCCCAGGGGGATCAGTCTTCCCAGTCTCTTTAAGGAGAGACATTTTTAGTCTGTTCAGTTTCAACATTCACATTAACATCTTAATCTTCCTTAATAAGCAACCCTGAGCCAGAAACTGAGAGCTTAGTAAAGTTCTTCTCTACCAAATATAAAATATTCAAATATAACTGCATTGAAAAAAAGTTGCTACTATTTTAAATAGCCATTGAGAAGCAGTTCAACTATCGGAGGTCTGCTCCACGCACTCTTCCCCGTACTCTTCAGATATATCATTGACCAGGACAATTCCAGGGTACTTCCACTACCCGCCATTAGCAGTGGCCAAACTCACCTATGCACTTCAATTTTGGGACAGAATAATGTACCGTCTTACAAGTGATATCAATAGTTCCATTCTACTCACACTGAATGAGTGTCCTTCACCCTTCCCTCCCTTGCCTCTCCCCTACTTATCCTCCCATGCCTGGAAAGGAAGGAATTCTTTTCCTGCTCAAATATCCAATAATCATTTCAGCCATCTGCTTCAATACAAGAAACTCTTCATAGAAGCCCATCTAAATGGCAAACCATTAGAGATTAAGATGATTTATTTTAGTTTAGTGCAATGTCACTGGTTTAATAAAATAAAAAATAACTAAGGATTTGGGAAGTACTATGGCTTACCTATGTAAAAATTCACTCTCTTGCCAATACATTCTATCGCTGCTGACAGACATTAGAACATTCCTTTCATCTCCTTCCTCTTCTTGCAGTTTAACCTATTCCCTTAAGGAGTATTTGCTTTCTCTAAGATAGATTATACATTGTATGCAACATGAAAACCTTACACACTTTCTCTACCATCTGCAAGGCTTTTCTGCCCACTTCTTTAAAAAGAATTAAATCAAACCCCTTATTAGTCTTTTCATTTTGGATAAATAAACCAGGATTACTTTTCTGTTAGAAACCATAAAAAAAAAAAACCCCAACAAAAAAAGGATTACTATTTCCAGATATGTGCATATAAATTAAAGAAGCATTTTTGAATACAATCAACCAAACATCCAAGCCTAGTGGGACCAAATGTGGAATGCAAACTGTGATAAAGAGCAAATATGAAGCATACACACATACACGCAACACAAAACACCCCCTCTATTCATGCAGAAAACATGATCTAATATGGGATTGATTTCTTTCAAATAATTCTTTCTGCATCCCAGTGTGATTCCAGGATGTGCAAATTAAGATAAATTTTATGGGTCAAATTCATCTTACCACTACATGTGCTCAAGTCAACTGAAATTGATGACAACTGGATGCTGTGTCAGAGGGTGGAACTGGCACAGAAAATCACAATGTAAGGAGAAGATGTTACAAAAATGTAAGTGATATGGTGCTTTGAATGCTAGAGGAAACAATTCTCGACATGGCTTGGGAGACGAAAAAGCATAAAGAAGCAGTTGACCCAATAGCTAGTAGATCATCAGATAAGGCTCCATTGTCAATATAGAGCCAACTGTAAGGATCGGAATGAGAATATTCCTAATGCCTCTGGATGAACCTAACCCCATTTCATAACTACATCTAATGGAAGTAAAGCTACACCAGCTCCAAGTCCTGATCCACCTAAGAGTTTAAAAGAGGGGAGGCTAGTTTATTACTTCGGTATTCTTCAGAAATCCAAAAAATTTAAGATTTCACCATTGCAGAGCTTCATGTCTAATCTCATTAAAGGAAATAGTGTAATGAAACTTACAGTGTGAACATCCCTCCTCTTTCTTCTTTCTTCTGTTTTTTTACAACAGAAATGTCCCTAAAAGAAGCCTGTGCAACTTGCAAAATAGACCTAAATCGAAAACAGATTCACATATTCATGTAGATGATTTAGCAATAATATTTCTAGCAGTGGGAGTTTGCAAATATTATCAAATCCATCTTCATGTTTTATGACAACTGACCGATGAAAACCAAAAGCTATTCTAACACACATTTTAACCCATTTTTCTGCTACTGGAATGAATATGAGCACAAACGTCCTCCTGGTTTAACTTTTGTTCATTTGAGTGAAATGTGAAGATGTGTCATGTCCTCAGCTGAGTTCCAGAACTACTCAGGATGTCATGTAGCATTTAATTTCAAGCTTCATTTCGAAAAAAAGGATTAAACATCTAACCTGGAACAACTATCCTCCCAGCTGTTGGATGACTAATTTCCATCACAAGTCCATTGTGCAGCACCTAGGAAAAAAAACCCAAACAAAAACATGTATGTAATAAAAATATATAATCAGTTCCTAAACTTCAGAGGAAAAAAAGAGATATATATTATCATGTTCTTTCACAGACTATCTGAAAATATAGGGAAGTACAATTCAATTTGCTTAATTTATAAAATGAAAGCCCTGATGTTTGACAGTACTCTGTTTATGCATCTAAATAAATGCTTCACTAAGATTTTACATGTCTAACAAATCTTTAAGCCCTTATATCCAACATCAAACATAAGAAACTAAGCTGCAAGCATGTCATACTTTCAACCACCAACAGGCAACTGGTACCAACATGGAATGAGATTTACAACCTTCGTCCATTTGCATTTTAATCCGCAATATGCACTGAAGGCCTATACATAACTTATGTTTTCTTTTTTTGCATTGTTAAACTGTTGCTTTTGCACTCATGATGCATCACACTATGAAATGCTGTCTTAGTAGCTCTTACAAACATTTAGGAAAGATGATGTAATTTTGATGTTACTTCTTGTTCTTTCCAATGTGTATGCCATGCTTCAGCCCCATGTCTATCTGTACGGAAGGATTATTCATCACAATTTCCAGTTCCTTGTTACTAACCTCAATAAGAAAAAAAAAAAAAATGTTTTCTGCTTGAGATTAATAACAGGAACTGGAAATTGCTATTTTGATACCAAAATTCCCAAGTAACAGAGAAACAGACATTCATAATAGCAAACTCACTGCTATTCTTAATAGAATTCTGCATCCAAAGCCAGTAAGTAAAATTTATCATTTCCTTGCCTATTATTCTGCCATATCTTAATCACATCATCAGAATTTTTAGGAATTATTTGTTATTGAAGTATCCTCTAAAATAAAAAGTCTCCCATTAATCAAGTATTTTTATATCCAATATTGCAAGTCAAGAGTGCCTTGGAAAATGTATCACTCATAGAGGCTAAAACTATGAAGTGGTCATGTAATACATCTACCCATTCACCTTGCACCGTGAACAATACTAGCAACCTTGACTTTTAACGACAGGTGTTGGGTCTAAATATTCTTCAGAATTTCCAGGTAATGAAATGGCAATTTTCTTACGTAGTCTGCACCATATTCTCCTTTTTTATTAATAGAAAATTTTCTCCTAATATATAATCTAAATATATTTGCTTTGTATTAAACATCTTTTTTCTTGTCTTTTCCCCAACTGGACACAGAAAACGAATCACTAGCATCTTTATAACATTCTTTTACATACTGGAAGATTGTAATCACATCCTCCTTCAGTCTGCTCTTTTGTAGACTAAACAAAACTAATTCCTTTAACCATTCTTTCCAGGTCAAATTTTGTGAACCTTTTATCTGTGTGGAATAGAATGCTTAAGAAATTCCCATTCCTGAACAGGTGGTGTCAAAAGGTCAGGTCAGCTTTCTCTTAGCTTGTGGGGTGAGCCTATTCAGCTGACATTTAGAAATCCAGATATTTCCGATAATAGATGCTGGTGGAAGAATGCCTGTTCACTGGTCTAATTGTTTGGCGCTGTACCAAATCATTAGTTGTATTTCTCTTTTGGAAGGTTAACACCAATTTTGGTAGACATTCAAATGAGAAATCCAGAATATTATTTTTTTCCAAATGACAGAATTGGAAAATATAATTCCTTGGTTTAAGTCATATTTAGAATCTTTCCAGTTATGCTCTTAATCAAACAGTATTGAAAGTTTGGCCTCCTTTCTCCGTAACTTGTTTATGCAGGCTTGCTTTATGCATTTAATTGAATATTTATGACGTGAATGTAAGAAAACATGCATATTCGAATGTGAAACCAACAGCATACTTAGTATGCATAAGCAGTTCTTTAGATGGCATATTAAAGGCTGTAACTAAAAGTGGCACCATTTGGTTAAAGAAAAACATATAGACTCTCTAGCAGCTACTCAGGGCTTCACCAAATGTATGCCTTCCTATGTTCTGAGTCTCTAAATTCTTCTGATAAGGCAGACACATTACCTTTAGAAGATTTCCTTTTGTTAGACTCAAATTCCATCTCTCTTTTCTCTACAGAATGAACTAAGAAAAACCTGCACTATCTTTGACCATCACCAGTCTAATTTCTACTCCCTTTTAAAAGTATGTTTAAGATGCAGTCAAGCTTCCTTTCCATTTTCATAAGTACAGTATTGATTATCCCTCTCATACATTATTTTCTTGAAAACATTGCAATTTTTATTACTTTTATTTTTTACAGTTATTAAGCCTATATCGGTACGCTCAATTCCATCTTTTCTTTTGAAGAAAACAACCCCCAAGCAATTAACCTGGCAAAAGACTAGGGGTTTTTTCCCCACATCAGCAACATTGCTTACAATAGTGGGTAATTTCCTGTTTCTTGTATTCCACTATTAGGATTCCCCAAAAGATACTGAAAAAACAACTTCACTGACTCCTCCTCTCACGTGCATTCTAAAAACTATGATGGAAACATATAAGATTACTGCATCATAGCCTGTGGGAGAATGCAGCATTCACATCCATTATCATCAAAGACACGGAAAGTCTGAGGACAAAGTAAGAGAAAGAACGTGAAGCTCTTCTCCTCCACTGTCTTGTACCACTCAAAGGGTCATGATCTTTCTGATGTTGTAGAGTCCTCTATCCCCATTGTACTGACCTTAGCTCAGCATATGGAACTGATGAATCAAGAGGATCATGTAAAAGATAACAGCCGTCAGTAGATCCATTTCTATTTTTTTTTTTCCATATTGCTTACTTTACAGGCTAGAAACACTCTATTACTACCTTGCCTGTTCCCATCTGAGATTTTGTGAATCAAGTTAAGGTCTGGGTGGCATTTTGCACTGGTTATAATGAGGTGACTTAAGGGAATCAGAAGCACAGGCTTCTGTCTTTCGGTAATAACCTTTTCATGCCATTTCATTTTATTCCAAATACAGTCACTTGTAGATTAAAGAAGAAACCTCTTTTGTCTGTCTACTGGTTATTGAAAAGAAAACCTGAAGTCACCATTTGGTAATCTTATCTCAACAACAGCATCACCAGTGTTCTGCTGTTCTTTGTGACATGTTCATGCAGTGTTTGTTTTGTTTTGTTTTTCCTGTTCATACATATCTTATGAGGAGCAGCTGAGGGCAATGGAGCTGTTGAGCCTGGAGAGGAGGAGACCTTACTGCTCCCTACAGCTGCCTGAGAGGAGGTTTGTAGGCAAGTGGGGGTCTGTCTCTTCTCCCACACAATAAGCAATAGGACAAGAGGAAACAGTCTCAAGTTATGCCAGGGGAGGTTTAGATTGGATTTTAGGAAAAATTTCTTCACTGAAAGGCTGATAAAGCATTGGAACAGGCTGCCCAGGGAGGTGGTGGAACCACTATCCCTGGAGGTATTTAAAAAATGCAGATACAATGCTTAGGGACACGATTTAGTGGTGGGCTTGGCAGTGCTCGGTTACCAGTTGGATTTGATGATCTTTAAGGTCTTTTCCAACTAAAAATGATTCTATGTTTATGTTTTCCCTCCTGACATTTAGAATCGTAAAGGAAAGTTCCTCCTATCTGCAAAAAATCCCTCCAGACCAACAACTAACAAACCACAGTATGAAATAGTAAAAGAATCTCTGCATTCTACTCAAGTCAATAGAAGATAGAGTTGCTCTGGTTTGTGCGATCTGTTATAATGATTCCTGTATCAACCTTTGGTAGATAATATTTTGAAAAAATTTTTTGTGCTTTCTTGCAGACTGAATTTGAAAAACTATATAGACATATATACACACAAGGCAGAATATATGTAATTATCATTAGTTGCTATAGCTCTACTTTGGAATTATTTAAAGTATATGCAGACAGTATCAGACTTGCACATGTTACAAAAAGACAATCTTGTTTGGCAATGGATAAAAACAACAGAAGTCACTATACTCTAAAGTTATTTAGCCAGCACAGTTTGTTACATGACTTTATTCAAACTACAGCAAATAGAACAATTCATATGATTATGTCTTCTAACCTCAGAGAATAAAAAATGTAACCAAAAACACCAAAATGTAACAAAAAAATACCAAAAATATAACTTCAATATTATTTTCACAGTATTATATGGAAGGAAGCTCACACAGAAACTTTTAAGCAAAGTTTCTTAATATTTTACTTGTGTAATATAAACCAAGGGTAATTTAATATATGTCATCACATTTATTGTCAGTTATTTCATTATTTCCTCTTAGCTTGTCATGAAAAAAACTACGGAGGATACTTCTATCAGCTGCTACGCAGCTCACAGTAATTTAGATATAATAACATCAATGATTAATTCTGCTCTTTTCCCTAATGATGTTAATAACTGCAGGTTTAAAAGTGGTTAAAATTTTTATAACAGGCAGCATTAAAATCTCTTAGCCACCTGCTTTCACAAGAAGGATCAAATGTTAACTCTAGTTATTTCTTGTATTCTTACCTTGTTCAAAACAATTAACAAATAGTACCTTTCCATGTTAATATTTATATTATCAGTGGGCATGTTCAGTTCAATATTGTAATTTTTGTTTCAGTATTTGAGTCTCTTTTGAGTCTCACTTAAAAGCTACGTGATGCATACGGAAAAAAAAGGGAGAAAATGAACTTTAAAAGAAATATAATTATGATATAAAAATACAGTATAGCTTTAGAAACAATTTTACATTTCATCTTCATGTAGAAGACTTGCAAGGCTGAAAAATCTATTTCAAATAGGGACTTCATCTTTCACTGCTTGGGACTTAAGACTCATTCTTTACAAGATCATATAGTACACACAGTGGTGCAAGACACTTGATTTCAACTTTCATAGACCTTTCAAGGAAAAAAGTTAAATTCTCATTTTTCTATGGCTGTAGCAATCCTTAAGGTAGTAAGACATATAGACTATTAATGTAGATGGTGGCTTTCTTTAGGACTTGTGTGAGTACTTATTTACCTATTTGAAAAACAGCTAGAAAAACTATCACCACACTGTATATGGCTTCAGGATGATTTAAAGAACTCTGGTTTTTTTCTTGGACATTCCACATCTTGTAAGAATATCTGATGCTTGATGATGGATCCTTTAATTGATAAATAAAGTAACAATACCTATACAAAAAGGTTCTTTGCTAAAAAGATAATATAGCAATGTAGCAATGGTTGTGAAACAGAAACTAATCATTAACATTATTATTAACAAGAATTAATCTTACTTTCATCCCTCAAAAATGAATGGCCTTCTTATATACTAAGGAAGTAAAATGCTTCTTGTAGTACTGATGCAGCAGCACAAATGGCAGGTAGGAGAACCAGAAATAATGTTTCCACCTTTTTTCATGTGGATAATGGGGTGTTTGGCCACCTAGTAAACATCTGGCAAATTCCGCAGTTACTATAAAGTTTTTTTCGTATCATGTTAGTTCATTTCAACTGTAATTTACCTGATTAGGTGCATAACTAATCGCCCATGACAATGTGGTTGCTCTTTGAATTACCAGCAAGGGTTCAGATCCATTCTAGGTACTACCTAAGATACAATCAGCTTCCAAATCCCAGCTGAAAGAGATGCTGGAACCAGAAACATATCAAACATATTGTCAGCACCCCACCCCAGCTTTAAACATTTCTATTTAATGTAGAGCCAAATGTTCAAAATATGAATTTGTACAGATACCACTCTCACAGTTCCATCTACAATTTAGAGAAAAGGATTTTCAGGGCCACAAAGGAAATGATGTAACTGTTTTCTCCGTATATTTGCAGCCACAAGATAGCCGGCTGTTGGTAAATGTAACTACTACTCATGCCTCCAAACCACAAGAAAATAATAATGCTGTTTTTCCTGTACATGCTGAACATAGAGCTATGGCCATAATCACCCCCTAAAGAAGTAACAGCGCGTGTTATGAACACAATGCCATATTGGAATTGCATCCCACATCCTAAAAGCACCTCTTTCCAAATAAGATGTTAACTCATTTGAAATTTGAAAAGGATATTAAATCTATCCCTATCTGGTGGCTGATTCTGCCTGGTCTCATATTTCTAGAACAATAATATGCAGCAGAATATCTTGTATATCAGCATGTTCTCCATCACCCCCCACTTTTTTTCAATGCAATAATTCCCGTATTTTCAAGTCCTGTTGTCAGTGAAAGTTGTCTTTTATCTCTAACAATTTTATTCTTCTTCTTTCTAAACACAGCTTCTAACATAGAGGGCTCACCTGGAGAAAAGGTAGTACCTCTCTACTGCATGGGCCATGTAAGCATCGTAGTAGTGAATCACATCTATCTCCAGTTTACTTGCATCTACCTCCCATATTTGAAGTATCTCATCATGTACTGCTGGAAAATTCCATAATTTAAACAGAAGTAATGTTCTTTACAAATTTTTGAACGAGCAAAATCTGGGGTTTTTTTTGTTTGTTTGTTTCTGGTTACTTCTTAATTGACTTCTTTATTCCCAGTCCATTATTCTGAGATGATAAATGCTGTGAGTATGCTACAGTCCCTTACGTTCCTAGCAACACAGCTATGATTCTAAATGAATACAATAAAAGAAAACCACAGTTCACTGGAAGGTCCTTACTCTCCATTTCTGCTTTCTGCTAGGCCCATGCCTTACAGATTGTTTACTCTGGTAAACTTTTTCTTTTCTTTGTGGGTGTGAGGTGATGGCTTCGACAAAGTCCCTCTTATGCCACAGCTTCGCAGCTTTTTACACACATGCTGTAGACAACATCACTTTTTATTGACATCCCTAGGGATGGGGATTTGATTCCTGAAGCATATACCTTTGACTCAAAACCCAAAAAAATAATAATCCTGCTCCATGTAACCATATTCAAATACTACTTCTTTTCTGCTTGGCTGCTGTGTCTCTCATTCTACTACAAAACACCTCAACTGGATTCCATGTTGATTCTCAGGATTTAATTTCTTTGCTTTTTGTGTAGTATCTTTTGCCTAAAGCATTTTTATACATCCTCCAGTCTAACAGTGGTTCTTCAAACTTGCTGTTGGCTCTTCAATACTGAGTTGAAGTTTTATTCAATATTCAGTTGCCATGACTTTAACCCAAAAAGGCCTGCTCTGACACAGGACTCCAGGGTTCCTTACCTGCATTCCTGTATGTCACTCAAGAATTGCCACCTCGTTTTCGTGCTCTAGAACTAAATGTTTCAAAAAAGGCAGTCACTCAGTGTGATGAGAAATTGCTTCCCTTACACTGTCCCACTGTGACATTTGACCAGCTGAAGGTAGTTGAAGTCACCCCTTATTACTACCTCATTACGCTTATTTGTTTCTTTGATCTCCTTCAACATTTTGGATTCAATATCCGTTTCCTGATCAGAAGGCTCAACAGGACAGCCCAAATACTGCTCCCCCAGCTCTATGACCTCATCTGTCCTTCCTGCTCAGTTTATAGCCAGGTATTACACTCTCCTATTGATTTTTGTCATTCCAGCCTTCTTCTGTAATAGCTGCTGTGTCAAGATCCTCATTCTTTGCCAAGAATTTCAAGTCACCTATTTTTTCTCTTACACATCTCATGTTGGTATACAGTTTTTGTATGCATTTGGGGAAGCAGGGAGTTGGCTGGGTCTTTTTTTTTTTTTTTTAACTCTTAAGTTTGAACACTGTATTTATTATCTTTCCAGAATTTCTCAGTAGCCCCTCCTTAAGTTTTGCTGTACATTTCATTCTTGTCCCTTACGCCTTTTGTATGACTGCCATTATTAGCAGATGCCTTTACACAGTGCAGGCCCTCATTTGTCAGCTTTTCTTTGACTCCTGTATGGGTAAACACACTCATTAATTTCCTACTGCAGCAATCTATTTTTATTATGGTTCTACACAACTCCTTGCACAGAGTGTCTTCCTCCTCCAAAGCTCTGTGTAAGAATCCCAATGGAAGTCCTACCTCTTGTCATCCGCTAACTGCAATACCAAAATTTTTAAATTACGAATCCTGCACGTTAGACTAAAAGCAGTTCAGAAGTGAGCGTAAAGATGATTAAACTTCCAGGTTTCCTGGGTAAGTTTCAAGGATTCTTTTAGTAGTTCACAATACTGGCACAGAATATATCCACTACAGTGAGCTCCTCTCAGGCACCTTATGAAAGTTTGTTCTTCAAATTCTGACCTCAACCCTCTTCCTCCCTGAGAAACTACTTAGAAAATTGTTTCTATGGCCAACATGAACCAGGCAATTAATGTTTTCAGTAATTCAATTTCTGAAATCATCTTTCCAATTCAATAATGGAAGATATAACCCTGATAATCAGAGTAGTTGTCATATTAATGTTTTACTTTCCTTAGCACCAACTGCTACAAAATCAAAATGGAAAAGTCCTTACTGCTAAATCAGCCACAGTATAATGCACAAAAGAGACATTAAATAATCCCCCAAAAAATATTAAACAATGAAAACCATTTGTGACAGAGCAGAAACACCTTTGCCATTGTCTAATCATCAAACACATACTTATTCTCAAGAAAAAGCACTAAATTCAATTTATACTTCACAGTCTAGGTAAATATGAGACAGCTGCTAAATATCTCTATATAAATCTCAAATGTTTTCATCAGATGTATTGGAAAATAATGAGAGTAAAAGAAGGTACTTTTATTCTAATAGCAGACCGTATTCTAGTAAAGAATCAGGTTTTTTCAACTCTCATGGAAACATTTTAGAGGGGTTTATTAGCATATAACATAATGAATATTTATAACAAACAGAAAGGACATTAAGAGAACAAAGATTTATAATTCAGGCCAAAATATATGTACAAAAAAAAACCCCAAAACCAAAAAACCAAGGATGCAAATCTGTAATTAACGGTATGAATTCTCTGATTTCCAGGGTTGCATCCCTGAGCCTTCAGGGGGCTTTCCAGATGCCCCAGTACAGCTCCCTGCTGACCTCCTGCACCATCAGGCTGGAAACGTGGCAGGGGACAGAATCTGTCCTTATTGGTTAAAGAATACATCTACTTTTCAGATTTGTTTTTTTTTTTTTTCCTGAGAACTGAAATGTGACTGTAAAAGTACATTTTTTGTAGGTTTGGATGTGTAAATCCTAAATTCACAGAAATATTTAAGCAAACATGCTATTTGGGTATGAGACCTGGCTCATCCTGGTAGCAAGATGGGGTGTGGCTGCATTCAAAGCACTGGCTCTGGGATCAAAGAGCCCGTCTCCAGCTGTGGCATACCTTTCATGTATAACACTGATAACTCCACACTGACCACCTGGAAGGTGCTATAGAAACAGATTGATTTTATTATTGCAACAGGCTGAAATACTGACTGGTTTTGCTTCAGTCAGAATTGCCAGCAATTTACTGCTAGCAACCCTGTTACAAATCACTGGGTTTTGATAACACATTTCCTACCTTAGTTTATTACAAATATTATATTCAGCATTTAAATATTATGTTTGCAGTTTCTCTGAGCAAAAAGCATGGACAAACCTAATTACAAATAATTTTTAAAAACAAGTGAATGTAAAATGAAGACAAGTGTCCTGGATTGTGCAAGGGTTACATTATTTTGGTGTCAAGAATGTCACGCGAAAGGCTTTTGTTTCATTTGATTTCACTGCAATTTACCTCTCATATTAAATGACAACAAAATAAGTTTCCAGATGTTTTCCTTTGTGGAAACTGACTTGTAAATGCAAATGACTGTAAGTGTATTTCTACAGCGGTAATAAGCTAGGCCTGCCATGCCTTTAAGCACCGTGTACCACAGGTGGGAGACTGGTGGGAAGAAAATACTAAGAACCTTTCCACTGCCAGTGTTTTCAGAACAATTCTGTAGATATTTCACATGTGCATTATATTCAGGGATCACATCCAAACTTGTCTATGGAGCTGGCAATGATGAAGATAAAATACTGGCAGTTTCTGTGGGGCTTTGTACGACTGAGATTTTTCAGAAGTACTTTTTTGCTATGTGGTATAGGAAGAAGTCACATGCAGTTGCCACTTCGAATTTGAGAATGTACTGAGGCATTTTTCCAACATGTAGGAGAAGTGTTATTTCAAAATATGTAATCTTTAACAATACTGAACAGTAAGAACCGTTCTCATAGTTTTGGTCTAAAAATCATGTGTTTTCACAGATGGGCTCATACGTTACGGAGAGAATACATTTCTACAAGGAAAAGAAATTTCAATAGTCAGGAAGCTTCAAATATTCACAAACTTACTGCTGGGCTAATAGTAAGCAAAGGAACCATTAACAGCAGCACTGTACCATCCTGCTAATACATCACTTGGTTTCTGACGGTCCTTGGGGACCTCACCTGTTCCTCCCAGTACAAAGCATATAATCAGTATAAGTTTTCCAGTGTTGCACACCACACTGAGTTCCCAAGAGCCCTCTTTTAAGTACTCCATCCATCTTTCATTTGCCATGTAAGTGTTGTGGTTTATTTGTACATCATTCATTGTCCTGTTAGAGCTAGTCTGTCAGCTCAGAGTACTTACCCCTTCCCAGGACTGCAAAACTTGCTCATCCACAGGAGAATGCCACTTAATATTGGTACCTGCTTAGTATTGTAAAGTACATCCAGATGAGAGTATCTCCCTGCAGACCCTCAGCCTGCTGCAGGCACAGATTCACTACATCTCTCCTTATAAGTGGTTTACTTTTGCATACTCTTGCACTGAACTTTGCAGCCCTTTAAAGAAGGATCTGTGACTGTGGTTTGAACTACATCCTTTTGACTTCAGTCAACGGAGCTCTGTGGAGAAACACAGGCAGACTACACTGGTAAACAGTATAGATTCTGTTCACTTTGAGTGTTGGGTTTTACTTCCTCAGTGCTTCATGTCCCAGGCAGTCAAAGGAACTTTAATCAACAGAAACTCTGGCACATGGAGATCTTTCCCAATTTATACTCACCCCCATTAATACTGGCTTTTGTAACAAAAGCATTTAACATCAAGAACTACTAACCATGCAGATACCAAGGAGCTGGGATTCAAGAATACTACTTGCAAGATGTGTATGGAGAAGCACACTCGGGTGGAAAATGAGTCCCCACTTTCTATCAGCACCTGCCACTCCTTTCTAGCAGTTCAGTACTTAACTGTTTTTATCTGCTTTTCCATTATTAACATTTAATTTCATGACTTCTATTACCCAACCATAAAATTTCTCTCCAAGTTACAGTAAAGCAAAAAGTAATGAAAAGCCAGGCAGGTATTTCAGAGCTATGAGTGTACACATTTCTGTCAGGAGCTGTCCTCCTTTTTTTAAAAAAAAAAAAAACACAAAAAACCCCAACAAAACCACATAGTTTTGAAAAGACTACATTTCACAGTCACTTACTCAATAATGTGCGTTAGATGCCCTGTGAGAACTTAATGTAAAAAGCAATTTGTATTTGAATAATATATATATAACTGTGAGCAAAAGCCAATACAGGTATTTAAATACCATGCTTTCTTTGCAGTGCTTCCAGACTTCTCTTGCTTTGAAGTTAATGATCCTGTACCTTAACAATGAAAACACAACAGAAATATGGCAGTTTTGAGTCCTAACGTACAGACTTAACAATACCCTACAGCAATGCCACCGGCTACTATACTATACATTCTACTGATGTTCCCATAATGAAATCTCATTCAGATGGAAAATATACATCAACTACTTAATGGAAATGAATTGTAGGAAAGCACTGTTTATTTCCTTAAGCCACAGAAATGTTAGAAAATTATAAAGTTCTAGATATACTCCTAAAACCACAGAGAGCCTGAATAGAGCACGACATTTGCATTTCCGTACTGATCTTTCACTTTATGTTCCCATTTGTGGTCAGACCTGGCATATAAGAAGCCTGAACTTCGTTTTGCCCTGTCAGGTTCCCAGTGAGGACACCTCTGAAGGCAGGTACCAGGGCTAAGCCTCGATAAACTGTAGGATCAACAATTCCAGGTGGAATTATCACCAATGTTATCTCTGAAAACTAGTATTCAGACAAGTACCTGCTTGTCTGATAAGCCCTATCAGTCCCTCATGACATGCTTTCCTCATTGCTGTTCCCAGCACAATTCTTACCAGAAATCTGGAGAACTCACAGTGCCAATATAAAGACAGAAACTCTGACATCTTCTCCAGATAAACAGCTTCACACCTTTTACAGATAAGTTGATTAGATCACATAGTTGCTGGAACAAGTTGTTACAGAAGCTATGAAGGACCAAGGGGAAAGAAAAACAAAGGAGAATACTAAGGATGGACTTCACTTAAAATCTCACAGCAGTTTGCATGAACATAGGTGTGAAATAGTTCACCTGGGTAAATTAATACCTTCAAATGTTCTGACCTATTTTGGAAGTTATACCCAATTTTAACTCCTCAACTTTGTAGGTTCAGGTTTTTTTCTTTTTCCTTTTTTTTTTTTTTTTCTTTTACCTCACCAGCGGTACCTGTTATGTAATATTACATAAATTAATCCTAGGATTTGACAGCATTAAAAGCAAAATTGACAGTATGTTCTCTTGACAGAAGAGTATTTTTTCCAAACATTTAAATCTAAGCAGATGTTCAAAGTAATTGGAAATACAATTTGGACATGTCTACATACTGAACCATTTCAAGGCCTTCACAATACCATCAATTTGCAACACTTCACTGTACCTGAGTTTATTTGAAGCAGGTTGCACAGCAATTAACATTTGCCAGAAGAAATCTCTCATGTCAAGCCATAAACACTATTCCAAATATTCCCTTTGTGTAAAACCTTGCATTCTAACCGGTGCTATGCAAGCAATTAGAATGAAGGGGAATCAAACTACACAAAATGTACAGAAATTACATCTAAGAAAATTTAAAAATAATTTAAAAAAAAGGAATTGTCTTGGGGTTGCAGCTGTTTTGTGTGACTAGATCCAACCTGGGTTAAATTTAAGTACAAATGCATAAAAATTTCATGTTTGGGGCCTTCTGACTACAATGTTACTAGCTTATTATACAGTATGTATTTCCCACAAATGGTAAATCAATCTAATAAACTCCAGTCCTGCAAAAAGATTCTCCTTCCAGAACTACTTTTGGACAACAGATCTCTTCAACTCCTTAGTATTCCATGCAGGCCACAAGAAGTTTATGTACATAATTCCACCTAAGTATCAGAGCATGTATCTGCTATACTGTCTAGATAAAAAAGGTCATTAAAGAATGCTGTAGCAAAAACCTTGAATACAATTTGGCTGCTGAATGAAATCAGCCCATTATATTCTATTATATAAAATAGATTATATTCTGTATTCTAGATGTTATATTCTGAAGGTTTTTTTGTTAATCCAATGGATCACCTACTGCTCAAGACATCAGTTGGGAGAGTTTAACATTAAAAAAAATGTTTGGTATTTCAGACCAAAAGGGAGAGTACTGTAATGTTTGATATTTTAAGCTAGTTTGAAAACAGTATTGTATAACAACACAGGTGTTACAAAACTGTAAGCCATATCTTTACATGCACATCATGGGATACTTTTTAAAGAGAAAGCATTATTTCCTTGTACCTCATTAAGACATATCTATACCATACATACAGTGGAGAGCATAAAACTAAGAGTTTATTTGTGTTATAAATAATTGTTACACATACCTGTTTATTCAGGTTTTTAATTTGCCTGAACTTCTTTTCCCCACTATTCTGCTTAACTGAGGTCAAAAAAACATAGAGCTTGAAAGAGATATTCAAAAGGCAAGTGGTAAAAGGCCTTTTATTAACAGAGGCGCATGAATGTTGAGATAAAATAACTACTGATGTAGGCTGTCAGTCCAAAATCTGATGACTACTGCTCACTGCACTCAGCCTATCCTCCAAGTATAGGAAACCACAAATTATCAAAACACAGTTGCCACATAAAATTAACTTATGGGAACTACTGATATGGACTGTAATGGAATATGTGACCTGGTGAGTTTGTGAAGACAGTCAAAGAAAGGATTTCTCTTTGAAAAATGAACTTAGATTGTGGCATTTCTTGCTCTGCCATGCATTTATGGGATGAATTTGGAATTTAACCTTATGAGCCACGTTCACCTCAACTACCATTAGACACTTGACTGAGGATTGCAAGATGATAACCAAACTGCCCTCATTATAGATGACAGAAAGACACTTCCAGAGGGTGATTATCGATTCTGATATTTGGCTGTGATTATCATTACTATGATTATGATATTACTCCATTAACCATCAAATGATCTTACAATAAGAATGTAGCTACCTCAAAAATCTCACTTAAATGCTTAGTTTTAACTGAGATGCATTCCGGACTATGTACATCAGTTCCTCATCTGTAAAAGGCAGCAAATAAAATTTCCACAGTTCTCAGAAGAATAGAAGGCACATGGGACACTGAAAGGTACAGAAGGGATGTGATGTTGGGCTAACTTCATATCAGTGGACATAAGTGATCTGCTTTCAGCAGAGGTAAGACAGGCTGCCAAAATGAATTTGCACTATAATAATAAAATCCTCAGTATTGCTGAAATTCACTGTCACTGATCTCGTATATCCATTGACACAGATGTTCCTTATCAGTTCTTTCCTTTTTATATATAACAAAATATTCAAAGGCTCAGAGTCAATACTCTGTGGGTTGAAGGAAAAAGCAGTAATGCGTTCAGAAAACATGATCGGAATAAGTGGTAAGTGTATAAGGTATAAAAGGACAGATCGGATGTGTGTATAATCCAGTTTTCCCTTTCAGCACTGACAAATAGTCCATCTTCAGCCAAGCCTCTCCACTTACAGGCAGTTGACAGTTAGGGCCTGCCTGCATTCTCCCTTAATCCATCAACACATACTTGAAAAGAGATATTCCATCTCCAGAACCAATCTGGAGGTTTTTTCAAGTAGGGCACATGGAGATAGCTTACTTATTTGTCTTGCAGAAACACATCACTCAAGAAGACAACATCAAAGACAGCAGAGCTGTCATAAATCTAATGCTTGCTTTTTTGTTATTATTACTCAGCTATTCAAGGCAATGGAGTTTTGCTGAACCTCATGACAGTAAACCATGCTAAGCTGGGACAATATTCAAATTTAAGAAACGTTGTACCACACTACACCCCCACATCCCCCACAATAATCATAAAAAACATTCCACATATGTAACTGATAGCCAAATATAAGCTAAATACCTTGTAGCTACATTCACCTTGTGTTTGATTACTAAATTGTAGGTGCCTAATTCTGATTGCAGTTTATTAGTGGAGAAAAGCAAATAAGGTAGGAATCCAACCTGCTTCCTCTGAGGTAGTTCCACAATGTGAACCAAAGCACGGTAAATAGAGATTTGCTTCAAAAGCTCCAAAATGCTAAAGTTGCTTAAAGGTTCACTGTAATTAAGTGAAAATAATTTTACAAAGTATGTAAGTGGGGACCTGGACAAGGAGCCGTGGGTTTAAGTAAGTTGATTAGCTCACAAGGCAACAGAGCCTGCTTCCACTGATGCAAACAGGAGTCACAGCAAAACCCAAAACATGCTGGGTGCTGCTGTTCGGTCAGGTTTGGGGTTTTAGCCTGTTAATGATGAATCCCAGATGGACATTCATAGTTGTCTCTTGGAGAACTGGAGTAGTAAATACATTTTGTTCATTATCATTAATCTATTTAAGCATAAGTTGTAAGTGACAGGCTAAAGACATTCTTCAGGTATGCAGAACGCTTTTCTTTCTACTGCTAGGCCAAGTGACGTTAGACTAATATGATTCTGTCACTGAAGTCAGCTGCCTCAACCTTTCTCCTAAAGCACTCATGCTTTTCCGTTTGCAAAAGCTGTAGGAATTTGAAATACGTATTAAGTTCAGAAACAATTCATCTTTCAAACTCTGATTAAAATAACACGCTTGAAAATATCTTGGTGCTTTAAAACCAGCTATTTCATCTTAGAAAACGTGTAAACGCAGAATCATTTGAGACCGCAAATAGAGAATACAGAAACCCCTCAAGAACCCAAGAGTCTTAGTCTAGTTGTTCTTAGAGCAAATTTCTAAGAGGACCCAATCTAGAGGCAAAAAAACCCTCTTTCTTCTTTTCATACCAGCAGAAATAGTACCATTTTATATTACAGATTTACAAAACATTTTTTGTATTGGATTTTGTTGGATTGTTTTGGATGGATTGTGATCCAGAAAAATGTTATTGCTATATTTTGAAATTAGATGTTTATACAGTAAAATACACAAGACAATAGTTTGTCAGCCTTGTATTACTGTGCAGTACTGAGATGTCTTTACAAGTGTATTTTTCTTCTTTCACTAATTAATGCAAAATTTTTAAATTAATTTGAGAACAACTTGAAAAGCATATGTTAAAATTTGACAGCTGCGATCAAACGACAATAGAGATCTGTTAGTTCTGCCTTTAACTTTGTAATGTGTTAAAAATGCTTCCCAAAATCATCACAAGCATTAAGAAAACACCCTAACACATGCAAAGACAGAAGTCTAGTAATCAGCAATAAGTTACTATTATAGTGTTATCAAGAAGAAAAATACAAATAAAAGACTTAAGCTACGTCTCTAAAAATCAATAGCATAATCCACATGTACTAATTAAAAAAAAAAATTCCAACCAAAAATTTAAACCAAATTATCTATCGCTATTAGCTTTAACTTCCATTTATTGTGATACTGAATTTGATCTTCTATGTTTAACATTTCTCCTAATCTTCAAGGATCACCAGAGAAACCCTAAATGCTTCACAATCCTTGCTTTCTGTGCACTGAGATCTCAGAGTAAGAATTCTTTTTAGTTTTCCTTGATGACGATGGAAGAATTTTAGTTTTCCTTGATGACAACGGAAGAATCTTCCTCCTGTCACTATAGATCTGACAGCAGGTAGAGTAGTAGAGGCATGGTTCTCGTGGCATAAAGGCCATAGCTAAACATTTTAGTGGAGCCATAGTTTCATCTTAAACACTGGTCGTAATGGAAGACAAATGTGAGAGCTGTTTTCTCATCAAGATGTGCTGGCAATCTGAGCAGAACAGCTCAAGTCCATCGCATTTAACTGTACTTAATGACTACTGGGTTCTAGCAGACATAAAATCATTTCTGGAACGCTATTAAAATTTTCTTGAGACTTTTCCTTTGTACATTTAATTGTTTTTACTTGTATGCAGAGTTTCAGATATGTCATTTTGCATACAATGTAGTTTAAAGTTGCATTTAAGCCTTGACAAAGGATTAGTAGAGCCATCATTCTGAGAAAAAAACCAGCTGTTCCCTCAGCAATCTGAGTAGTCAATAAAATGTCTGTGTCGTTCTGCAGCACTGAAATTATGAGGTCAACTGCCAGTGGTGGCACTCTCAGAGGGGCAGGACAAGGATCTAGAGCAGGGGTCCTCAAACTTTTTAAGCAGGGGGCTGGCGCGCGGATGAAGTGGCAGGCAGTCATCTGCGGCTGCTTGGTTTCTCCCCCCAACCCCTGGGGGGTGGGGGGCGTTCTTTAAATACCGGGGGCCAGATTGAGGACCCTGGGGGGCCGTATCCAGCCCACAAGGCCATTGTTTGAGGACCCTTGACCTAGAGAAAGGGCAGACATCCCCCATGACTCCTGCTTGCTCATGCCTGCCAGTAGTTAGTTTTATGCATTAGCATGACACAGTCATGAAGAAAGTCTATGGTTGTTCCAGAGATGTTTTCCTCTTGGAGAAGTAATATCCAGTGACATAAATCAGGAAAAAAAATTCTGAAATTACTTGGACAAAATGCAATGAATACATTATTTCTAAAAATGGTAGCATTCAAGTATTCTACAAGAAAAAGCCTAAACTAAAGACTTCTCTTCTTGTCCTGCATCAGTTTAATTACAATGAATACTTATCAAATCACACTGCTTTGCTTTGCCTATTTGTTTCTCTACTTAAGCTAATTTCACTATGGAGAATGAAAATCCTAATGCAATTTTTGAAGCTCCATAGACACAGAATGTACATACATGCTTTTTAACACTTTCTATTGCCATACAGCCATGTCGCTTTGTAATTCACTTTGTTTAGGAAGGACAGTACTTGTGCTAATGTGGCCTAATTAATAACAGTCAGAGTTAATTCTCCTATTTTGGTTCTGTGAGTTCTTGCAAGGTTCTTTAAAGCATTGAGGAGAGGTTTGAATGGGGGGACTAGGAAGGGAGTGAAAAATGAAGCAGGCACATGGTTTTCATTTGGGGGGAGGGAGTCTGTTATGAAATTTACTTGACTGCTGCAGGCAGTATTGGAGGATTAAATGGAAACTGGCTGAACCTTAGCTTCCAGTTTATAAAGAGCATTCACTCTATAAAGTTTCCTTATAGCACCTTTTTACATAATGAGCTTTAACTAAATTCTGTCAGCACGGAAAGTGGTTCATATGGTTTAAGACGTGTCTTACTTCAGGAATTCAGAAGCTTTTCCTTTCAAAGGCAGAGAAGCAGCTTTAAAGGAGGGCCTGAGTCTTGAAGTGGTGGAATATGTTGTACCTTTCCCATGTCTCATGCTTTCAATTACAGACTTGAGCAAATCTATGGCAGAATGTTGATCTTGTTGGCTGCAATTATCTTTTACCTAATTATTCATATGTTATTGTACATAACCCTTAGTCTCTTCAGAGAGTGTGGATTTTCCTGATAGTACTACAACTGGTAAGAAAAGTGGGAAGGATAAATATATAACCTGATGTCATTTTTATTTAATTTTCAATCTGTTTTATTTATTTCCGTTCTGTGCTCAGAATGATTTTATCTATAAAGGTCCTTACTGAAACCTACTTGACTCATCAAGGTTGCTACCTCTCCTTTTCTTTCCTCTTTTTTTGACCTTCAAGAATTTCCAGCAGTCTCAGCCTTGTGTAAGTACCACTGAATGGTAGGAGGAAAAGAACACAAGAACATCCTGCATTCAAATTTAGAGTCATTCCTCTCCCCACCCCACCTTTTTTGTTGCTGTTGTTTTCAGCTACATTCAGCTCCTAATTATTATAAATAACCATGATAAATTATATTTTGTACAGTTGTGCTTAGAGAAATACCAGAGTATGTTGTTTCAGGCATTGTGCAGCTACCAAACCTCTGCTGCCATTCTAAATAGACACAAAAGCTTAAGAGACTTCATTGTTCAAACACTTCTAAGAATGTAAGTAGCTTTATCAGTGCACAGTGTTCCTGGGAACTGGAAGTAGTTATGCTATTCGCATGTGCAATTGGAACCAATCTTGTATTTTCAGAACACAAAATTTAAAATCAGTAGAATTAAATTCTGGTTTTTTCTAACCAGGGATTGTGGAGATTTTAAAGTCTTCTAGAAGTAAAGGTGTGTTTTTAACAACGTTATCCTTCTGCAAATATTTCCTTTTTCAAACCATAATTCAAGCCAAAAGGATAAAGAGAATTAATTCTGGGGTCAAATGAAGTGTTTATTTCAACTGGAAACTAAGTACCAATATTCACATTCTGATAAAGTATAAATGAACTTGGTCTCAAAATCTTTCTTTGAGATGGAAGATCAAAAAAGTCCTAAACTGTCCCACTCTAAATGGCTGCAAAGAAATACTGTGCTTAATTTTTCTTTTTCAGGATAATCTAAAGATTTTCCAAGAGTTCAGGTTGAAATATACCATCGTCTGGCAAATCAACTATTCATCTGAACTTCTCAAAGGACTCTCCCTCTAATCACTATTCATATGAAAACACTGAAATACTTTATAAAGATCAGGTACTTAATGGCATTTGATTAACAAATCTGTGAGCATCTTTAGAAGAGTAAGGAAAGGCTATAATAAGGTAAAATATAGAGAAATATAGAATACTAAATTTGACTCATATTTAATCAATACCAAAGTCAGAATGCAGGCAAACTTAAAATTCTGTTTGGACAGAGGGGTTGCCACAATGCAAACAGGTGCCGATGCAAATGGAATCTGCCAAAGAATGTTAGAATGACACACGTATTCTTTTGGGTTGTTGTAATTTCACAGCCAAAATTATCTCCTTGAACTCCATCACACAATTAACAAAGTTTCTGGCATACTAACTCAGCAAAGGGGGAAAGAATCAATTTTACAAGTGTAATATAAAATGTGATATTTATACTGTTTTCCGGTAGTAATCAGCTCTGTCTGATGTGCAAGTAATTTGTTGAATGCCAAAGATACTCACGTCTGGCTAACAGTTGTTGGCTGATTTTGCTGAAAGCTGTGTGTCAGAACAGGAATCTGTTTGCGGTAAAACGGTTCGTGCAGGAAGGTAGGCAGCCAGTTTCCACATACTGCACTAATGATGCCTCTTCATAGCAACCACATTTTCCATTTTGAACCCCTGCTCTAAGAAGTCCTAAAATCTCCACTGAGGCAACACAGGGGGAAGAGTGTATATCTCCTCCTCAAAGTCTCAGTTTTCAAATTCATAAATTAACCACAATGAAAACAAGATGAAAATCACTCCCTCAGCTAAATTAATAATTATTTATTTTAAGCAAACTAATAATGAGACTTTGTCTTTATTGCCCAAAGACCTCAAGATTTTTACATTAGATAAACAAGCCTCAGATAATGCAAGTATTACCTTTTCCAAATATTTCTGTTGGATTATGAAGAGAGTGAAACGAAGGGATATGAAGGGACAGAATGAGCTGTTGTGTGTGCAGCTTTACAGAAACCCTGGGAAAGAGCTATGGCACTAGCTGAATCACAGCTGCCTCCCAGCATCTCTTTAACGGGGGTGGTGGGTCAGCATGCAGGATGGCAAAACCCAGCAAAGACCATCCAGACCTCTTCCCAGCTCATGTTCATCTACTGAACTTGAAAGAGGAGAAATACCAGTCACAAACCCAACTAATCCTCTTCTCTTCCTCTTTCCTCTGATGCCCAACTTGGAAGAGTGATGAAGAGAACATTAATATAATCATCCTGGGAGGGGAGTTGCTTTATACCCTGCGAGAATGCCCTTGGCGTGTATTGCAAACCAGCCCTCAACCCCATGCCAGAGGCCACACAGGAGCTGTATGGCACAAGCTGGGAACAACCCCAAGTTTCCCAGTACAGAGACCTAACTCTTGATCATAAGTCTATCCTTTCTTCATCCTTAATCCTTTATTTTATTTTCAGTAACGTGATAGATTCTAATCTACCTCCTAACCCCATTAGTGCTGCATGCCAGTCCCTTGCTCATCTGCAGCAGACTGCCCTGCAGTCCTGAAACCACTTCAGATGGCACTTTTTCAAGCCACGCTAATCAAAATGAAATATCTCTCAATTAATTATCCCTCTACAACCTGCATTCCAATCCCACTTCATAATTGACAATTACTTGCCCATTCTTCCTCACAAAGCCGGGAGTAAATTGGATAATTTTAGCATTTGTTTTATTTTGACTGTTCCTAAATTTAACGTGGGAAACTCTTTGCACCCGCACCCCCCCCCCTCCCACCCCCCCTTCCTGTTTTGGTAAAACAACACAGTTAGAACCAATGTCTTCACAATTAAATTTTCAACAGCACATTGGGAAGGGCATTGCCTCAGCTGTTTATTGATCTCATTATTACAAAAAGCATGCAGTTATGGTTATGTCTGGCCCTTTATCATTCTTTTTCTCATGAATTTAAAATGTACTAGACAATGTATTAAAAATATCATATTTAATATAACAATTATATATTAAAGCCTCCTCCAATTTCTTCCAGACCAACATGTTGCAAAGTATTTCCCAGTTCATATTAAACACACATGAGAACATTTGCACTTATGATTAGGATTCAGCTCTTGACCTTCTAAACTTGTATTGTTCCCTGATGAACGCTCTGGTTCTAATTCCCCAGAAGGCCATGACCTGCTGTGTATCCAAGGTCAATTAAAATGAAGTCCTTAAAGCTTTTTCATATGAATTCTAACATGTTTTCTAAGAATTACAGGCTCATATTTAACCCTCTGCTGTATGAGATTTTTTTCTAATATAAGTTTCTGGTTATTCTGAGCAGCCGAGTGTGCTGCATTTTCTATCGTTCATTCCCTGCACAGAACAGTCCTTCTGGCTTATCACCTTCCCCTTCATCACTCTCTCTTGGAATCACAAGAATGAGAAGCATTAGAAATCTGGTCAGCCATCAAGGCCTTTCACTTACTTGGGCCCACCTCTTTCTCACAAAGCTGTTTATGCTGAAGTTTTCCAGTCTCATTTCAATCCCCCTATGGTTTTGATCACAGGATAATGGCGGTTAAATTCAACAGCTCTTCTCTTGGTATGCAATCTACATTCTCCTTTTCAAAACTTACTGTCCTCACCCATAACTCTCCCATCTCACCCTGCTTCTGCCCAATGAGTTTTGCTTTTACTGTGTAATTCCCTATTCACACAACCCAAGGGGACAAATAATGCCAGAGAAAGTAAGACAAAGAAAAGACAAACAAGGCAATTATGAAAGACAAAAGACAAATAAAGCACTAGAGAGCCTCTAGCTGGGTGACCAGCTGACATCAAGAGAGCCGGGGAAAAAAAACCCCATAACCAGAATTCAGACCAGAATCAGAAAACACAGCCAAGAGGAGACTGCCAGAACTGACGTAAATGACCCAGCTGGGAAACGCACAGGTGAATAGAAAGGGAAATAGTCAGAGGACTGTGGGAATGAGCTGAGAGTCTTGAGGAAAGGCAGCTGGAACTGAGAGCTGCAGAAAGTGGTAAGGTAGAGCTAGCAGTGAGCAGTGAAGAGGGGACAGCTTGCATGATTCCTGTCAAATAACAAGACTGTGGCATGATAAAAACCTCCACTGAGAACATGCGCAGAACAGTCCGCCAGGTGAAGCTCAATTGGAAATGCTATTGACCCCATCTGACAAACTAGGGGACTGGAACAAAAGCGATTTCTATTATCCTAGTGATATTCAAAGGCAAGAAACACTGCCTCAGATTATAACATGCTCTTAGAATAACAATTAAGAACATGAAACAGTAATTATTACATGCAGCAGGACTTGGAAAGAGAGGCAGTATCTTTTATTAGCTCAACTGATCTAGCTAGAAAAAACAGACAAGCTCTCAAGCACGTATGGCTTTTTTTATTTTTTATTAGATCTTTCAATTGGGTTATGGATATTTTAGTACAACATTCTTTCCAGTGTTACATCTCTTATTTAAAACACGGCTCCTAACTTGATAAAAGTATTATTTGACTCATCCTCTTTGTAGATTTTTGTTCACATTGGGGCATCAAAGCAGCTGACCAGAAAGTGTCAACGATTTCAATGAGTTTAAAACTTAACCCACTAGCCTGGCATATTTCTAAACTAAGTTTTCTAGTTATGTATGGGTTTTTCAGCTTAATCTCCCATCTTTGGAGTTAAGCTTATCCTGGGCAAACTTATCATCCAGAAAAGCAGCCAGAATGGCTTTTCACAAAGTGAAATCAAGAGAATAAAGATGATAAGCAGGAACACTATATATTTATTAGCGTATCTAATACTGTATTTTACTTGTAGTGCACTTAAGTACCAGGGATTTAATAAGCTAGTATTTTAATAAGCTAGTACCTTAAGTACTAGGATTTATGAGGGTTTTTTTATTCTGAAAATGAATAACATGGGAGTAAGGAGAATCTCACTGTGCTATTGCACTGCAAGTTTGTTACAAGTCAGGCTGGCAATAGCACTGCTGATTCAGGAATGCCTGTACATACTCAGCTGGCATGCAGGTGTTCGGCTAATAAAACAGAAATAGAAATTTGACAGTTAGGTAGAAAGTTACCAGATGTTTCTAAGGAATAATTAGGAGAAGAAAGGAGAGAGATGCACTGGTACAGGTAAAAAGAAACACCTATTGTCTTTGCTTGCCTGGTATTTTGAAAGTTTATGTGGTAAGAAGAATTCTTCTTTATGTTTAAGAAAGAAGGAAGACACAGTGTTTGCAACATATTGTAGACAGTTTTAGGGAAAATAACATAGAAGACTCTTATAAACATATACAAAATAACTGTAGAACTGCAGCACTATAAGGTAAGTAATTTTAAAGATGGACAGTTGAAATGGAGGGAAGTAAATGGTTCAGTCTGAAATGTGCTGAGTAATGTAGACTTCAAGTTGCTTAGATACTCAGCCATGGTAACCACAAGACCAGTAATGGTTACTTCAAGTTTTCTTGGTAAATCAGAAATAAAGTCTAATAAAACCCAGGGTTGAAATCTCTTTTATACTTACACAGCACTAAAATAACCCACCTGACATTATCTCTGAACTTACCCTAGACTCACAAAAATGTACAGCTCCATGCTTCAAAGTCCAAAAATCTGCTCCAAGTACAATTTGCAAGAGTATAAAGATTTTATGTACTGGCTTCATCAAGAAAATATTTATAGTTTACAACTACAGTCCACCAAGGACTTCTGTTGTTTCAATAATCCTGCCTTTATCAGCCTCATCAAAGCTGCTGTCCAGCATGAGCTTGCTAGCAACCATAATGAAGTGATGCTGCTGTAGATTTCCTTATAGCTAGTTTTCCACTGCTAGGCAGGTGACTGCAATTTCCATCACATCAGGACAATTACTTTTAAGAACGGAAGGAACCTTCGCCCTCCCTCCTTTTCCTCTACCCCTCCCAGCTTGGGTTGCACATCATGATCCACAAACTTTTAGAGAATACTTTGCTTGTGATTCTCCCCGTAACCAGTACTACAGGAAATTGAACTGCAAGACAGAAAAGTATTTTTTAAAGGAAACTCTCTTGGAAAACCTAAGCCTGGGAAACAGATCATGGAAAATGCTGTGAATAAGCTCTTGATTTTATCTTTTGAACAGGGAGATGATACTATGGGCCCCTGCAAAATAGGTTTTCAGAAACAGTTCTTAAGACATGTAAAAAAATCAGGGGTTTCATTTAGTACAAGAAAAAAAATTGATAAATAGATTTTAACTTGTGCACACTGCAGATCTTCAGAATACCATGATTTTTTCATCCTTATGGCAAACTGAAAACATACAGAAGAATTCTCTTTTATGTTATGAACTCCCTAAGCAAAAACTTGAAAGAGCAAATCTGTAACTGAGATCATTTCCCTCACGAAGCAGAAAATGAAGTTGAACTCTGAAGGCAAAGGAATCCAAACTCATGACAGGCACACAAGTGTTCAGACTATCAGCTATAACTATTGTCATATCTCCTTTTTTTAGTTGACTTACCAAACCACACAAAGACTTCAAGAATTACAATGCTGACTGTCCAAGAATGGTTAGAACAAATAGGGTGTTATTCACCTGCTCTGTTTTCATATCCTGTTCTGAAGATAATATAAGGGATATGTAAGGGGCAACAAAGCATGGCAAAATAGAAACATTACTGCAGTATAATACTGCAAAAGCATTTACAGCTTCAATTAACTGTTGTCATTGCCTGACTGTATCAATTACTTATACTATATTTTCTTTATAGGCAAAATGCAGCATCTAGATTGCAGAGCACAATAACCTGACAAAAGAATGTAATAATATCAGAATCAGTCTACATCAATGATTATTTTTTTTTCCTGGAAGTCAACCTATAGCACAATTAAGTGACATTAGGTTATCACTGAGGTAGTGATAGAAACCCTCCTAGCTCAGCTGATGTAAGCACGTATCTCCACATATCCTGTTGAGTTAGTTACTTGCACAATAATTTCCACTTACATTGCAAACTCACAGAACAAACAGAGGGGTTCTCCCACTGAACTGAACAGCAGGCAGGAGCTGCTAAGGTTAAGCTCAAATGTGGCTGTAATGCAAGGCTGGGGTGAACGAGCAGAAGGTACCTACCCCTGTATTTGGCAAAAAAACAATGGTCTCCAATTAATTACCAATGGGCATCAATGAACTTCAGGAAAACAGAAACACTAAGAAAAAAACAGCCACACTAAGAAATTGGTACAGTAAGCTATCACAGCAGAGATGCTGGGTTCCTGGGAAGTATGCTGTCCTTGGGATGGGTTTCATTCCCATTTGGAGCCAAGTCCCACTGAAAAAAATTGTCTCATTTGGCTCCTAAATCATGCTGCATGTAAACACAGCTCTTCTTTCAAGCACTGTATCTTGGACTATAAAATTACTTACTTTGAAGAATGACTAAGTACATGGGGCTTACAGAAAAATATTAACTGTCACATTTTCTCTAGTCCTTCAATGTACAACTCCATGGCACAATTAAATTTAAAAATTGATCAAATGACTGGCAATACTGCTGGACATTAGCAGAAAATATTATTTTCTGTAAGTTAACTGCAATGTTTAAGTGATTCTTTGCAAACTCAGTGTTCTGTTAAAAGTTATTACAGAACATGTATACAACTTACATTTTCAAATCTGACTTTAGAGAGCTGAGATATTTAAAGCAGGGTCCCTTAAAGGGGTCTGATTTCCAGAAAACAGTTCCTCAGCATTTTCACAGTCTTTTTAACTAGGGTAGCTTATAAATGAGACACTAAGGATCGTAATTATACATCCATCCCTTTTTTTTAAAGCACTTTTTGGTTTATTGAGACTGCTAATTCCTTTACTTTTATGACACAACTGAGCCAAATGAAAGTATAGAGAAATACATATACATACATGAGACACAGCATATGGTTCTGAAGTAACAAAGTTCACCCATTTTAGGAGGGGAAAACTGTCCAAGTATACCAAGATTATGTAAAATGACAATCTTTAACACTATTCTCAGAACAGACTTCTTTTTCTAGACGTTAATCAAAAAACCTCAACAGAAACTCAGTGTACCATCCCACTAACTATTGAGTCAATCATGCTTGAGTATAAAACTGTAGCCCCATAAATCCACACTTTTAAAATTGTGTAAAATTCTGGATCCTGCAAGTCAACATTAAAATCTCCACTGACTTCAACAAAGTCACGTTTTCACTTTCATGTTTACTTAATACTATTGTCCACTGAATTTATAGAGGGTTGCACTTCTGAGACATCGACTTTTTAAACATACTTCACTTACTAATAGAGCAATTTGAAGAGTATAAGATTACTACATCTTGGACTGAAATTATCCTTCCTGTTTTATGTCTAGTTTTGTGCTTGTGTAGTTAGTAAATGCTTGAGCTATTCAGGAGGTTTTACTGCTAACCAGAGCGTATCAGCTCCTCTGACATTAGAAAGGAATAAAATGTTTCTTCTTTATGTGGCAAATCTGGTTAATCCATTATGAACCTACTTTAAAAATGACTTGAAGCCTGTTTTCCTGGAAAGTGATCAATCAGACTATGTGACGGGTTTTAAAACCAGTGTTTGCCTACAGGCTGAAATGAAAGCAAAAGGCAGAATGGCTTTGTCTGTACCAAGAAATCATTTAGAAGTTGTTTTGTTTTGTTTTCTATTAAGGTGGTAATGTTTGAACAATGGTTGGAGGACATTAATAGCATCTTTTTTACAATGGAACTCCCACAACTGTGAAGACTAAAATCATCTGAAGTGTATGTCAAACAGGGACTGTTACAATAACGAAGCCAGCAAAAATATAAATCACCAAAACTAAGATCCTTTTTGAAGGATGGTGGACGTATGAAGTGGTATTTTAGCAAATAAGAAATTTTAGCAAATAAGAAATCCATTCCTTGAAGCTTGTATATGAGAAAGCAGAACAGAAAGCATCCTACCAGCACATGCTAGAACAAGCAGTTCAGATGATTCAAAGCCATCTCGCCGGAAAGCACTAAGAAATTTGCTATGATGTTGTGGCGGGTAACGTTTACTGAGCTCTGTTCCCAGCTTTTACTTCTTATTCAAGCAAACTTCCACTGAAAGCACATGTGAGAAAATAACTCGGGTACTGACCTCAGACCTAATCTTTTGGAAAAATGATTCACAGGATCCCTGAATCAGTGTAATGACAAAACATTACTTGAATGGGATCCCAATCTTATTCTTGTTCCTTTCAGTTTGCAAATATGATGATAGCATTTCAAGTACAATTTTAATCTATGATAAGTCTTTTTCACACTGTTTCACAATAATATTTTATAATGCTGGGAAAAAAAATTACAACTTTTATATCTGTCCTTAAGTGAGTTATTGAATAACACAATAATAGTAACACAATAATATCATAATTTTGTCATTATGACTAATGGTTCTATCAATTAAAAACATCTGTGGTCATTAAAATACAGATAATGATAGGTGCAAATTCTCTGCCTTGAGTTGTCAGCTCTTCATCTTGGCAAATCTCTTCATCCTTGCAGACAGGGTTAGTATAGCACCGTAGCAGTAGTGAAGGTTAACTTTGTACTGGATCATCACCAGCTGCCGTGATGGGGGTTACCAGATGTAAAGTACCACTAACACAAGAAGCTATATGAAACCAACTTTTATCAGCTCAATTCACTTTGATACATACAAGATATGAGAGCAAGAGTACTATACCCATACAGTACTGGTCCCTTCAGCACAGCTTTCTGTGATTAAAATAAAAATCCCAGTCATCAACTGTTCAATTGGTTAAAGAAAGATACTACTGAAAACTTGTTCGATTAAGTTAGATTACGGAAGGACTCATGGTTTATCATGGTAAGTGAAACTCAGATTTAGAGCCAAAATTCCACACTTCATGGTATTAGTACGTATATGAATCAAGCACAAAACTAAACAGCATCCTAAACACTAAGGCAAATACACAAGTACTGTTGTCAGGAATACAGGCTGAAGCAGAGATCAGGATTTCTCATCTTTAACACTTGCAAAAAACAATCAGAACGTGCATATGCTATCAAATTGCCTTTTAAACATAACTAAAGATTCTGCCATAGGAAGAGAACAAGCGAAGGCAAAAGGGATTTCACTGACACTTGAAAAAGATACAACTGCAGTTAGAAGTACCAGGATTCAGGATATTGACTTCATCATACAAATCTATTACAGGACCAAAGCAGAGTGCAGAAATAGGTTGCATAGCTCTTTCACCCATGCTTCTTGATAGTAAAGTGAATACAAACTGATATAAACAGACTAGGTAAGTCAGCTGAAATGCTGCAGCTGAAGATGTACATTAGTCACCAATAGGCTGGAAAATTTACAGAGATTGCTGATATAGAGTATGGAACCTCTATAATAAAGTAATAGAGTGCTGGCAGAAGATGCCAAACTCTTATTGCTGGAGATACACATGCTCTGTTTATTCACAAAAAGGAAACCCACCCTGGATACATTGGGTCTAGCCAACTACCGCCCAGTATCAAATTTCCCACAAGCAAGTCCACAGACAAGCTAGTCAAAGGCCAAGGACATATCTCATCTAATGGAAATTAACCTTTTAGACACAGCACAGTCTGGAGTCAAGCCAGGACACACAACCGACACCACCTAGGAGACTGACGAATATTCTCCACCCATCAATGGGCAAAGGACAGACATCCGTTCCCAACATCTTGGACCTCTGCAGTAAGAGGAGCGCTCTAAAATTATTTGAGTCCTTCCTGGAGAGGTACGCCCAGTAAGTAGTGACAGGAAACCGTACCTCCACCACTGCACTCCACAAACCATGTGGGCGATTGCAGAAGCCAAGAACTGTGGAAATGACATTTATCCCAAATATCACGTTGTTCGCACAGCTTTTGTCCGATACCTCTACCCCACCCTAGCCCTGCTGTATTCTGACTGCAAGCTCCTTGGCTACCAATGATGGAGACCTCTCTGTTTATCCAGCACCTAGCACAATCAAGGACTGTCTTGGCAGTCCTTTGCATAACCTAACAAATACTTTTAGTAACAATGGTATGTTTCAAATGCATCAGTTTTCCCTCTGTTTATTTTCAATAGCTGCATGGAACAACAAGTTGACAATGTACCCAATGAAGTCCCAGCAACATGGAGACAGTACACAACTTGATCAGTTCCTCCCCACATCACTTGTATAACCACTGCCACAACAGACCAGCTCCTGCATGAGCCACAGCCAATTACACTGGAAGAAAGAGGGGGGAAAAAATAAAAATCAGGAGTCTGTAGCCACTTTATCATTTCTACACATGTCAACGGTTAGTCAGTGAGTACTGGAAGAGTACACTTTCAGCTGGTCTCAGCTTTGACCAGCGTCATCAGCAACGTTCCATCAGCCTGGATCAGGCAGAAGACTACTCCATAATTACTGATCTAAAGGCCCTTTAAGACCTCAGCTCAACTAACAGCAAAATATATGCAGACATGGGGATTTCAGAGACTCAGAAATCCCAATTGATATAGACCATGGTATATCTTCTCAGGATCACAGCTGTTACGCTACATTCCCACTTAATTTCTCATAAAGTTCAGATCTCATTTTTCATATTTAAGGCATTTGATGGCCTGGGTTGCTTCAGCACTTTTCTTACAAGAATGTACTTGTATTACATATATACGTGTATATACATATAAAAGCAGTTATATATATTCTATTCTGAATTTGTATCGGTATATTATTCTGCTTAGATACCATAAGTATACTAATCTGTTTGTGCAAGGCATCCATGAAGGAGAAGAACACAGCACAATAATCTATATAAAAGAGAATACACATAGTGACAGGAATTTTCTCAATAATATAGTCGGACAGTATTTTACTAGCCCATAGTAAAATCTCAATTCAGTTTTAACCCACTAATTTCCATGCATTTCTTCAACCCCTATTTAACCCCTAACTTAGAAAAATACCACACATTATCTGGAAGCCAATACCATGTATTTTTCAAGTGACTTTTGATTATACCTTTGAATTTTTGAGACTCTTTGTTGTGTCTAGATTTGCAATGGACTCTTCCTCAACAGTTATTTGCAGGAAATGTCTCAATGTCTAAACTAGTTTCTAACCTATTTCTTTGGGTCTGGATGAACATGAAGATACAAAGACCAGAATGAGAAATAGTTTGTCCTTTTCAAATATAAAACACAAAATCTAAGGAATATGGACAATAAGTATGTAATATCTGAGCTACAAAATATAAACTTCAACTGATCAATTTAGAACAGTTGCTGATGAAAGCTAAAATGATGTGAAGTGGTTGGAGAGTTAATATGATATAAAGATTTAGAAAAGCAGCAATAACGCTGTTCAAAGCAAGTGGAGGTAAACCTCCTGAATATTACAGTCTGTATCGATCTTATATTGCCTGAACACTGAAATGTTAAGCAGATCACTTTGACTTTGTTTGCAATGTTTTTTATTTTCTGGAAAGGTACTGGAAAGAAAAATGAACAAATATCATAAACATTAATATTAGGAGATGTAGTGATTTGGGTGGGGTTTTTTGTAACATTAAGTACACGAGTCTACTGTGAGAGGACTCCAAAATACTTCAGATGAAGTTAGCAGATTTAAACTTAGCATTTTTTGCTCTTCTAGAGAGAATATTTAATATTTTTTATAATAAAGGTGACTTCTTCAAATAGAGCATATATATTAAAATTTTATAACATCTGGAAACACCTCTTGAGAACAATACCTGACAGGAGGAGCTGCAATGCTGTCAGGGCTGAATGAACCTGTATGGGAATTTGGGAATTACTGGAGAATATATCTTACAGATTATATATATAATGATACTGACATCATGAATATAGCAAAGCTGTGTGGGTTCCTGAGGGATCTGGGCAGGTAGAAAGGTAATCTTACGTGTGACATTGTTTGTAGTTCCCTGGAATTGCAAAGGAAAGAAGAGAAGGGAAGGGCTTTAAATGGACATATTTTCTTGATCAGCAATCTGTGGATCTCTGCTATAGTTGCTAGGAGTAAAGGTAAATGCTCAACACTTACATAAAGAGGGGAAAAAAAAAAAAAAGAGAGAGAGAGAGAAAAGAAAAAAAAACCCCAAAGAATCCTGCAGTTGTCTCCAAAAAAGAGACTGTCTTACAGCCATTACAGCCACTTAAAACACTGAGATGCCTGAAATGATTCTATCAGTCAGTGTGTCTATGTGTAATGTCATAGCTTTCTGTCTTAGGCTACATACAACTTGTAAGCAACAGAGTAGTAAGTGGTAGTAGGTAATATTTTCTTTTTTTAGGGTGTTGATAGTGACCCACAGCAAGTAAAAAGAAGAGGAAGCTTTTGATGTGCCTGTGATGAGAAATTTCAATAGTAAGGTAAAAAAAAAAAAAAAAAGACAGAGAACTAATGTGTCCACACCTTAAGTACAGATATAAAGTTTTATGTGATCCCTGCAAACTGAGGGCACAGTCCTATTCTTTGCCAACAAATACATGTACCTGTGTCACAAGTGCGGTGACAGCTAAGACAGAACTGCATTCCTCCCAGAGAGATACCCTGTTATGATCACTTCTGAAAGTGTACCTGGATGTATTCTGTGCAGGTGTGAAGGTTAATGAAAAATGAATAAGAAAACACTATCAAGCAGGAATAATGGCGGTTACCACAGCTGCTTCAAATAACAAACTGTTTTGGTCAATAAACTTAAGGCTGATGTGAAATGCAAGAGCAAACAATCTGTCCAGACATACAAAAATATCTTGGTAATGAAAACAATCCCATGCACCAATAAACCACAGGGAAATTTGGTTCAAATACCTATCCACAGTTTGGAATAACCTCGGCGGCTTGAACGCAGTCCAAGGAAGCCAAAAGGCCTAGTGAGTGACTCTCCCTTGAGAACTCTTCCCCAGGTGGACGTTCTCAGGATGAAACACATCTGTTTATTTTGTCTCTTGGTAACAGAAAATTCAATCCATCACTGGCCTCTGACTACCCATCCTGTTTCCAGTCCTCACAGTATCTGGTAAGCTATTGGGAGATATTTTGTTTTTCCCCGCTCGAGAAAATCATCCTTTAAAATGTCAGCGTGATTAATAAGAGATTAATGGACACAGATCAGCACCTTGTCTGTTCAAATGTCACCTTTTGTGGTGTTTGCCAGTTCGCTTTTCCTGAAGGACACAGAAGGTGACAGTGTTGATCAGACAAGAGGCGCCCAACTGCAGTCGTTGGCACATAAACACAGACACCAACAATTTTCAGTTATACAAGTTAGCCAGAAAAATGGTTTTATCCTTTCTGGAAGAATGTGTAACTCAAGCCTTTCAGCATTTGTGATGTCACATTTGGCTGAACACCATTAATTTGAATGATTGTACTTGTTGCATGTTAGGTGATTAAACATACTCGTGTCAAAAGTCTTGGTGTTGTATGGAAAGGCTTCTTTCCCCCTGCTAAAACCTGACCTTCATTAACCGTTCATATAAGGAAGGGGGATTTTATATAGGAATGTCTGGGCAAAGTGAAAATGTCTTATTTCTTATAACCTGCACAGTGAGCCACCAGCCTGCCTAGGCCTGAACTCTGCTCTCATGTCTTGTTCAGAAAAAAGCAGACAGCTTTCTAGCACTTCTCACATCAGAACCGTCTTGCCAAGGGCAGTATACATACCCATGCTTCAGAACAATAACACGCCTGAACTTCACTAAATTCAGAAGGTTTTCATTCAAAACTCAGGTTATTTAGACCAAATACAACCGGAGTTTGTAGGATTTATAGGCATTGTTATTTTAATACACTCAATTTTGAAGGGAGAACAAGTCTGCCAGCACCAAAGATGAAGGCCAAGAACAATCAAAATGTTGTTCATGTTGTAGTATGGTATATAAGTCAAGAGGATGAAATGGATCTATTGAGCTCTGACCTTTATCCATATTATTCTGAAGTCAGTGGAAAAAACAGATTAAAAGGATCAGAAGTGACACCAGTGAAGGTGGCAGCTCCGTTTCAAGGCAAATTTCAAGGTTTCATTGAATTATTTCATTCTATACTGGAATGCATACAAAATGTTTTGCGCTTTTTTGTCAGAATTGTATTGTGTTCCTTTTCTGATTGAAACTTGAGCTTTATAATGAAAAAAAATATGTATGCTTCTCTGTGTTGTCTCAGAGAGGAGGCTGTTGTAGAGCATGTTTTTAAGGTTGATAAAGAAGTTGTATGGCTAAAATATCCAGATTTAAACTCCCCTTCTGTTTTATTTAAAACATAATTTTCAATCCCCAAAACATAAATCAAAGTAGAAAAGCTAGATTGATTGCCAAAACTGAGAATCAAAGGGCCCAGCTTTAGTGATGCAATTAAAATGGGAGCTATAATATAAAGCAGACATAAAAGATTGTGTCTGTTTATGGTTGGAACTACTCTAAAAGATTTAAAATTATTATTCTAATAATAATTCATATTTACATAATTTACATGCTCATTTACATCCATAATGACACTGCTGGGGAAAGTGTAACAGGAAAAAACACAAGGTAGCTAGTTTGAGATTCCCAAAGTTGCCTCGTTTATAAGTTCACCTGGCTGGATCCATGTCTTCTGTTAAGGATGGCCATATGTCTTGTATACATTACAATTCTGACACTGTAATTGTCAGCTACTGAATAAATGAAAAAAAGCTTAAATTTGAACATTAAAAACCTATATAGAAGAGACTTTTTTGGCAAATGAGCGGGGTCTCCTCTCAACAACAAGGGCAAATGCTCATAGCTTGTTTCATTAAAATGATTTATATTACATGTAAAAAGAGTGCTGCGTTAATAAGAATACTTTAGTAAAATCAAGAAAAGGCTAATAAAAAATGTGATCAGGGAAGACAGATAATGTAAGGAGATGCATTATCAAAATAAGGAGAGCTGCATTATGAAGTATACTTTACATTTCTGTTTGAAAAATACATATTAAACTGTAAGACCAAAATTACTGGTACAAATGGGTCAAATTCTTCCTAAGTGGAATCCTTCCATTTCTCAGTTCTATCTTGGTGTATGTACAAGAGGCCAGACTGGAAAAAGAAACAGAATATGTTATAATACAATAATCAAAAAGGTGGCTAAAAGGGAGTTATTCCGCTGAATTAACCAGATGGGTTTCCATGCCAAGCTATGGTGCTTTTGCTTTTCCTTCCCTCAACAGTAAGGGATCAAATATAATATTTCCTTTTTTTCCATAGCTATCCCAAGTGAGCAGAAGGATAAAGTTATTCATGAAACAATTTAAACAAAAAAATTAACACTGGAACTGCAGTTTAGTATGCTGACCATATGCATTAATCCTTGAAAACACAAAGCAAAATATTAATTTCCTCCTCCTGTTGGAAAAATTTTCATTGCTGACATAAGTAACTATTACCATTAAGTGTTAAATTACAGTGATTATTGTTTAAATATTGAAAGCTATGGATGCAGTAAATGATGGAAGAGAACTGACAGAATCCACAGATTTAATCTTAAAATTTTAAAGGCTTCTTTCTTTGAGGAAGAGTTAGTTCTTATTTGGGGTTTATGCATTTTTTTTCTTACAGTTCCACAGGCCTGTCATGTGAAATTTTAGCGAAGGAGACTAAATCCTTGTCACAGAAGTTATAGAAACAGAAAGAATCAATTTCTTCTCTCATTCCAGAGTGTTGGTAATTACTGCTTTGGGCAACCAAAAGTCTTTGCTAGACAGTGTCCTTTTTCTGACACCGGGGAATGGAATGTTCTGTCATGTGAGGATTTCATCTTTATCATAGGCCAAGAGGTTGTGCCAGTAGGAATGTTATTTTTTAAAGCTAGCTTTTCTGTTGAGATTCCTACGCAATATCTTTTTCCTTCTTTCCTACTTTTCCTTTGTTGCTCACACTTTACGTAGAAGCCAATCTTTTCTTTTGCAAGAGAGCAGAGTTCTTGGAACCATATAACCCTTTCACTAGGAAATCTGTGTTTCCAGGCTGACTAGAGACATAAAACAGATATAAGGAATTAAGTATTCATCCAACTACCACAGCCCTTCTCTTCCTTTAGACAGCATTAGGTTTTCTGGGTACACCACTTGCCATTCAGCACACATCTAAGGCTTCAGCTCCAACAATGAAGCCTATGCTAGCTGTAGCTGGATTTTCAATCATTCAGTATGCTGAAATGAACAAAAACAAGAAAAAAAATGCAGCACAGAATGATGGAATATGTATTAAAGTAGTTCATGGCCTCCACCAAATACTCAATTTACAATGACTTTTAAAGAAAACTTGAATTTTGGTCTCAGAACCACAGAATAAAAATAGCTTATTTTTTCCCCTCCTGGTTGCCAAATGTGAATAAAACAAATCCTATATAAAAATCACATTTCAACATTACTGTTCTTCATGCTGATCCTTTCACAGAAGCTTTTTTCAAAGAATTTTTGTCACATCTACCATGTCATAAATAATCACACTGTTCACAAATACTGCTCTAAAATTCTGACCTTGGGAGTTTGGGATCCTTTTCTTCCTTATACGTGTAAAACACCTATAAATATCTATTCTTACCCAAATCACTATATTCAGGGTTAAATAATTAATTAATTAAAAAGTTAAAGTCATCAGTACTTCTATCATACAAAAAACAGATCATATTTCATTTGGTGAAATGAGCCATTCGCAAAGCTAAAAAATGCCAGTGGAGGACTGGATGCATCTGTTTTAAAGAACCTGTTTGCTTCAATACTAAAAATCATCTCTCCGTTGCCAAGTAAAGGCAGAAAATATTCTGTTTGTATAACAACCTTATAATGAGGAGTTTTTTTCACAATAGTTATCATTTAAAGATCGTAAGGAGCCAATGAGGGTTCTTAATTAATTTGAGGATTTCTGTGCCAAGTCAGTAAATATATTTTACCTGATTTACCTGTCAAGAGGAGAAAGGAGAAAGCTTATGTCAAAACCCCAAAGCCTGCCAATATCTGTGTTGAGCTACTTTAAGCACAGGCTATCTTTTTAAGGGCTTTTCCCTTTTAGTTCTGTGTAAATGAAAAGAATTTTCCACCGGGTGAAGAATTGGAGAGAGCTGTCACATAGTTCTCTGGAAAAAAAAAAAGAAAAAGAAAAAAAAAAGATCAAAAAAACCCCAGATTCAAAGAAAACTTTTGTTCTTCCTGTTAGGCTAAGCTCTTACGCCCTGCTCTATTGTTGCACTGCATTGGCTAAAATTTTGTGTTCAGATCCAACAGTCTAATTAAGATGTAGAATCTTTACTTTCTCATATTTTTATAAATACAGATATATAAATATACACAGAGACACACCAACATGTACAAGGTGCTCAGAATATCTGGCCTCTTACCAAAACCCTTCTCTCTCTAGGATTCCTAGGGCTTTATAGCTTTGACATTCTAGAATGTACTTGCTAATGTAACAACTCTAAAAAATTAGATTTGCGTAAGTTAATTATAGGAAAAGGGCTGGGGTGGTTTTTTTTGAGGTAATGTATGATTTACAATCCACATATTACTTCAGGCAGAATATGCTGTTTCCTTATGTGTTGACAAGATTGCTCAGAATGAGATAGCATCAGACACTGTAAATCTGTATTTTAAATACAAATTGGTCTGTTCACACTGGCCATTTTTCTAACTACTGGAAAATGCCAACAGCCTCTGTGGAGGCAAGAACTATATTTCTGTTTTTTTCCACTTTATTGGAATTGAAAGATAGATTATTTTTATGTGTTTTTTGCAGTTTAATACACAGAAGACTTAAAATTATTGCTACTGTGAGACCTTTAACTATTAAAAAAACATTGGAATATGACCAAAATCTTTGCTAGCAGCCAGGAATAGCCAACAGCATGGAAAACTAGTGTTCTCAATATGGCTTATGATAATCTATGTCAATGCCAATGCTGTTCATTGTGCCCGCTTCCATCAGTCAGAACTTCCTATGGTGATCTGTCATTACTCTCTCTGCTAGTAATGTTTTAGTTGTCCAAGATTTTCTTTTCCTAAACATGCTGGTTTACATATTCTATAAAAGACCATCATGACATAACTCCTGATGACTAAGTATATTCATTAATATCTCATGAACATCTACCAACACATTGCCTTTCTCCACTGAAAGGATACATGAAAGCAGTTCAAAATATAACTTCTTCATGCGGTCCACAGTGTGTAATTTATATAATATATCACTGAGTATATAATACATCACTTTTTCTTGAGCACAAAGATGGTGATAAATCTTCCCTTAGCAAATATATTCCTAGAATAGGTCACTTTGCCCCCAGATATCCTTTAGCATTTGCATTTTTATGCATCTAAACTACAAAATACTCGAGCATGCTTCTTCATATCTCTATACTGAGGCCATACATCTATTCTGTGCACATATGAAGCACTGACTCTGCTTAAGAGCTATATTAAAATCATCAGGATGCTGTAAGAGATAGCTGCTTTGTCAGTTAATTATCCAGCAAAACTAAAACTTGGTCTGGCAATAAACTTCTCCTTTGTCCCCTCACATTTACTGCTGCTGCTGACCAGTGAAGTCTTAGATCACTATAGCCTATTATATCAAAAACTAAACCCATTCTCAGCATGTGGATGAGCACTGACATAAGTTGAAAGGCATAAGTCATATTAAGTAAATTTAAGATTACATTAGAAATTTTATAGTCATAATTTTATGATGACTCTGTCCATTTAAGCAACAGTGGGCTTCTTCAGTACATCTATATATACTAATGCCCTGCCTAAATCCAGATATAGTTCTGATCGGTACATTTAAAAAAAAACAAAACTGCATAATTAAAAAGAGGTCTAAATCTTTAGGTCAGTTTAGTCACAACAAAATCACAACTTATTCTGAGGATGTGATATCACCCTGTATCCAAAATTTGCTCTTGCACTGCCTTTGAACTAGAGGGTGACGCTAAACCTTTTATCTGATATCTTTCAGTCTTGGGACATGGACAGCAGCTGTATATTCCCCACTATCTCCACACTGAATGAGTGTTACAGAGAACAGAAAAGCAAGATGCACCAAACAGCTGAACAACCATCACATGAACTGGCAAAAGTATCTTCTTTTATTTCAGTTGGAAAATCTACTGTAAACATAGTTTAAAAAGGTGAGGGGGTGTTTTCTCCTTGAGTAGTGCTGGACAACAATATTGCAAAATGTTAACATCGCCCTCCTTGACAGTCAGGTTTGCTAGACAGAAATTGTTTTAAGTCTAAGTCATGGTTAAGTTTAAAAGAAACTTACCTATAACGCACTTCTTGTCCTAGTTACTGAAGCGATGTGGATTTGTTTAAACACTTGAGGTAAATTCAATTTAAATTTTTAATGCTGCTAATTAGCGAGTGAGTGAGCGTGTGAAACACAGTTTATTGCTGTCTACAAGAATTGGTTGTTGAGGGGTTTTGGATTTTTTTTGTTTGGTTGGTTGGGGTTTTTTACCTGAGGGCTGTTTCAAAAGAAATACAAACTTTATGTTCGGGTAAAAGCCTATATTTTTGATAAATTATTTCACCAGGGCAGAAGTGGCAGAACAGGTTTTATATTACTAATCTTCAATTTTGAGCTTAAAGACAATCCTGGGATCTGGTAAGAGTGTATATACAAGTATGCACAAATGACAAAACTGCTACCCAATTTTACTATATTTCATGATGTGGCAATCCATAGGAGTAAATTGGCACAGCAAAGGTGTCCAACGGGAAACCTGGGAAAGACAAGAACTAGCTGCATTCAGTAGCACTGTCAGGTATCTATCCATACCGGATTATTCTTCCTTGGATTACAGAAATTGGGTTCAACATAACCATCAGATTTCAAGTACAATGCCACTACCACCGACAACTCCACCTAGTCCAGCACCCATCACAAATATCCTCCTGTACTTCCTATGGGAAGGTGGCCTTAGCGATAAACACCAGTCCCCAGGTCATTCCATGACCTCTGCAAAGCCCCCGTAGCCACTTCGTGCCTCAGCTTCTCAAACAACAAAATTGTCTTTAATTTATGAAATCTGCAATGTGCACTAAGGGTACTAATGGAAGCAAAACCCGATATTAGATTAGAAAGTACCACGGCGGCATGGAACAGTCAAAGCACCTAACAGCCTCCCTGTGACTCGGAATGGCATTCAAGGGAGAACTAAAATGGCCCGCAATATTTTAATCATTATTAGATTAAGACCTCTAACTTGAGCCAGACAAACAGCCTAGTTTCCGGGTACCTGAAACCAGTGTACAGATCAAAATTTTGTTCTCTTAGAAGCATTTTATAAATATCTGACAACTTGTTTTTGCTCTGCAACTCCTTCCTGTACCACAGCCTATTAACTTTTTCTGTTAGCATATGCCCTTTAAAGATATCTGTGGATGTTTTAAAGCCTTTGAGAGCATGTGTGTGCATGCATGCATGAACTTTCAGTATCTTCTGTAACATTTGGCCTGCATATGGAGAAACCTGTGATTTAAAACCAGCTAAAGATTACCAGACAGGCCTCTAAGCAACACAGAGAGATGAATGTGCCAAGGGACAATTATTAGAAAAAGAGAAGGAGGCTTCTAGCACTCAGTCATGGGTATGTGGTTTATCGCTAAAATAAGCATGTATTTCTTCTTCTAGGAGACCCTCCCCCCCCCTCCCCCTTTTTTTGTTTAACTTAAAGCAAACAATTTGGTTATTTCTCTTTTCTCACTGTGATCAAGCCAAATAAACTAAGACAACATTTTTCATAAGTAACCACTTACTTTGAATGCTTCCATTTTAAAGAGCCTCTTTTTACAAAGGGTATATGACCAGTACTTAGAACAATTAAAAACAGTTTCTAAAGCAGGAAACAGCAAAAATAATTAATTCATGGGCTTTGACACAGCGTGAGCTGGCACTTTTTTCTTGACTGTGAATAAACAACCTGAACTCCCAAGTGACGCAGGTATTTGGCACACAGTTAGGGGTTGAGCACTGCAGGTTGGATTCAAGGCTGCTTGGATTAGATGATATCTACAGGATTTGAAAGCAATTACACATTGCAAACAGTTTTTCCTTCTGAAAAAGTCCCCACGACATTTCATGATTTGTACAGCTGGGTAGCGCTTTCAGTGAATAACGTGCAGTGTTGAGCCCACTTGAAAATTATTTAGAAATCCAGGTAGAAATCAGCAATAGTTTGGCTGAACAAAATCTCCCAAAACCTAAGACACCATCACTTAAATTCTGAAGTGATTGCTTCTAAATTATGCTTCCATTTAGAAATCCATCTTTAAAGAGGAAAGAAAGAAAAAACAATATATTTTAAAACTCAGCCAAATATTTTTATTTGGGGTGACAGGGTTATACTTAACTGACTGTAGGAAACCATTTCAGATCACCAGGAAAAGATTTTATCTTTGTTTTCACTGAAAAAAAAATAAAATAAAAAATTCAGAGCCACCAAGCAATCCTCTCTCTCTGGGAAGCAAGTCTCACTTGCCTTCGCTCGGGTTTTGTTCGTTCCCAGATCCAGCTGCCTCTCTCCTTTTTTGAAATGCAGAAAGGACCAACTCCACCCTACACTTCTGACCACATTTCTTCCTTCACTCAAACTCTTTTTCTTCACCCTAGGCCTCTTCTCCATCTGCCTATTTGCAGCAGCTGGATGTCATCCTTTTTCTGGGGCTGCTCTATCAATCCAGAAGGATCCTGGATACCTGAGTCACATCCTCTCTCTAAATCTTCCCTTCCTTTTTCCCTTTAGTTTATCTGTTTCATGGCTCTTTTGCACAATGAGGATGCTACATAAATACTACATTGTTTTGTTACTGCCTACGTAGAGATAAAGCATTACATTGAAACTCGGGAACAACTTCACAAACATTACCTGCAATCCTTTTCTTCTTAAGGCACTGTTCTATGAGGGTGGTACTAGCTTGCCAGTTAAACCAGTAACTGCAGTTGGCAAAAATGCATGCATTTCAAAAAATCTTTAGCTTATACACACAAACTTACTGCCAGCATTGTTTTTTCTTGTAGTATGAGCACTGCAAAAAGTTTCAGAGAAATAAATACAGAAGCGTGCTTCAAAGTTTAAAAACGAGCTCTCAAAACACACATTAATTTATATAAACAAAGATTAAACCAGGTTAAGCAGGACCTACATTTAAAAGCCTTCCTGTAGGTGTATAGCTTTTTTTTTTTTTTTTTTTTTTTTTTGAGGAGCAAGTTTGTAATTACCTGTCAAAGAACAAAATAGCAACAGTGTCTGGAAAGAATGCATTATTTAGAGAGAGTGACTACTTAAGAAAGAGGCTTTCATCACAGGATATATCCCATGCAAACATACAGTTTACCTTGTACCATGAGCTATTTTACTGCAACTTTACTCCTTTTTCAACAAAAATAGGCAAAGACTACTCATCAAAACACAACCTCCCACTCCCCCCCAAAAAAAACCAACAGAATCTCTGAATGAAATATTAAAACTACTAAAAAGAAATGTTGAAACTACTTTTTAAGTTTGCCTTGAATTCAACTATAAAGGAAAGCTCACAACTGATCATTTTCCAGTCACACCACATAATGAAAAACTTACTTGACAAGATGGATTAACATTAAAATGTATTTGGGGACCCTTTACTCCCAGGCATCATGATATAAAAGCACTTAATAAGTAGCAATCACTATGGTACAAAGGTGTGAAATATCAGTTTCCAATAACAGTTTCTTGAATACAGAAGATCAATTAAAGAAAATTCCCATCAGCATAAGTATCAACATTTTCCATTACAGGGGCATTGTTAACAGAACTCAAATTGTTTGCCTTTCCACTTAATGCGGATACATGAGAATGAACTCTTTAATTTCAGTGTCGTTGCTGAAGTATATTAGGTCATTCTCCTTCTAAACTATTCGAGTTCCTGCAACGAGCAGCAAGAAGTGTTTCAAGGCCAAATCTGCTGCTTTTGTGAATGCTATCAGGCCAGACACTCTCCCGTGCGGAGTTTTACTTGGAGAAGGCGAGCTGGGGAACGCTATCAGGAAGCCATTTATAGCTCCCTAATTCTGTGAGCACCTGGTTGAGACGCAGCAGAGCACAGCTGCAGCCCGCTCCGACACCCTCCCCCTTCTTGCCTCTGGTATGCGATCAAGGGGTGGTGGGACAACTGGGTACAGTGGCAAACAGCTTCAGGCACCAGGGGGATTCCCAGGGGGTTAGGGACGAGAAGGTTGAAGCCCCTTTCGTTTGCATGCACAAGGCAAGGGTGGTGAGGGTGGTCTTAATGACTTCGGTGTATCTGAATAGGTACATCTGAAGCAAGTGGATCAAACGCAGTAAGAATATAAAGCTTCTTGAGAACACACTTCATTGGTGTTGCTGTTACAAATAGCATGCAGGAAGTGATTAATCCTTGCTACTATTACAAACACGAAGCTTCCAGTTTGAGGACTATATATGGAACACCTTTTTCCCCTTGCATTTAAAAATAGGATATTTACACCATGTTAATAGCCATCTGTCTTACAGATTTTCCTTTTTTCTCTGCTTACAGCATTGTAACCCACAACGTACGTTTTCCCTAACGCCATAAACACACCTTCAGATTGTTCTTTAAAAAAAAGGGGGAAAAAAACACCTCAACACCCTTCCTCCAAAAATACAATAAAACAACTCCATAGCAGGTGGAGTCAGAAAAAAAAGCAAATTATTTCAGGGTTTTTTTTATTCACTCTGCAATATTCCCCCAACACAAACGTCAAATTGCAGGTGCATACAAAATACTTCTGTTATAACAAGAGCTGCGTATCTTCATAACCAGTGCTTCTCATAATGACGTGTGAACTAAATGCTAACTGGAATAAAATGGACAAAAGCCAAAAAAAGCCCCAAGTGGTAGTTACATACAGAAGAGGGACTAAACCATGTGAGAACAAAAGGTCATGGGGCTGACAGTCCAAAGGGAATCACTGTTTCCCTTTAATTCTCAAACTTCTAGGGCTCCAGGAATAGTGTTGGTGTAGTAATGGGATTTGAGCTCACAGCGGTGAGGGGGTACTAGCTGGCATTGCAGTCGTCATAGTTAATCACCACAGTGAAACAAGGGACAACAGAGGCAGGGATAAAGGTTCAAGAGCAGAAACTGGCAGACTCTTAAAGATTGCAGCTAGCGAAGTTTACATCTTTGTTACTTCCCTTTCATAATAACAGCACGCCACAAACTAGCAAAAAGGGATGAATTGACCCAAGAATTCAGAAGAGCAAGACTTCTTGGAAGAAACAATCACTATGTTCCCTTCCACCCTAAGGTGTCTACATCCAGGCCTTTTTATTTCAAGACCATAAGTTTAAGTTTCTCCATAAACCCATTCTTAAACCTGTCAAGCTCAATGGTAGCTAGAACACTTGCATTCACTACGCCTATGGAATGCTCTACCTTACTGTAGATTTCAGCCTAAACAGACTCATGAACATCTTTACTACGACTGTATTTGCAAAATGCATCTTTCACTCTGAAACTCGACCCTTTAATTTATTTACAGGGAGCAAAAATAATCCCTATGACCTCTGTTTTGTTAATTTAAACAAGACGTGCTCTTTGTGGAGTATATCTAGCTAGGAAAATGGAAGTCTGAACACAGCACAAGCTGGAGAACCTCAAGGAGTTAACTATAACAGAAAGGAAAGCAGATAACAGGTACAAGCTTCCTTGGGAACTTAGAACAGGTGCTCTGGTTACTAATCCGTGCTGAAAACAGTGCTACTGTCCTTACATTGCTCGTTACTTGCTTTAGTGAGAGTAAAAGCAGGTAAGGGTATCCCTACTTATCTGACAGTCACACAGCTCTGGCAAAAGAGACATGAAAAAGTTTAAGGATATGGGGTCACAGTGCATCTCCTTGGATACTAGTAACATTTTGGTTAAGGCAGCACAGAACTCAGAATAAGATTTCTAAGGGGCTGCGGGCATTAGTAGTAATTGGTAATTTAAATAAGCCTACAGCAGCCCATGGAGAAGTGCTGTGCTGGTGGGACCATGAGGACAAGAATGCAGAATATCCTAATCACCAGGCCCGTGATCAGAAATCACCTGTATATGATGTGTCAGTCTCCTTTTAAAAACACACTTTAACATGGCATTTTTCATTATGAATAAAATCTTGACAATTTTCACCGGTTATGTAAAAAGGAACAAATACAAATTGTTTAACATAACATTCTGACTGCAGCTAGATGTGTTTTATCTTAGGATTTGCCACACATTACAATGCATTTATGAAAAAGTACAAGTATGAACTAAGTAAACAGTTAACAGTACTTTTCTTCAGCCTTTATGATTTCTATATGGAAGAATTTTTCTACTCCAAAACCTCAAGAGCTAAGGAAGTAAGTCTTACTTTAAATTCATTGGATAGTGAAACATCTTCCTCTGTGCTGACTAGTAAAGGTGAGATTAATCCCATCTAAATTTTGTCAAATGACAAGCAAGCACCTAGTCTCACCTAGACAGGTGGGATGAACTGCCATCTAGAGGTGTCCCTGCTCCCTTTCTCCTCACTGAAAACAGAGGAACTATAAAACCTGCTTAAACTATATGCTTGACTAGATAGCTAACATCAGGCAAGGTGCCCCTGCACACCTCACAATATTTATAAAGACTCTCTGCTTTGGGATTTTTTTGTGAAGCTTACACGGTTATTTTGATATCATTAGATTTGTATCCTTACCCCTTTCTATATTGTTAGATTTGTATCTTGACTCACTTCCTAGTTCTCAAAGTTTCCTATTCGCTGTATGCTGTGATGGACAAGTACAAAAAATGTTACAATACCCTGATTAAGGCCAAGTGCTGCACAGTAATGGCCTTTCCCTTTGCCCACTTCCATTCCTTAACCTTTGCCAACTTGCTCACTGTGGGGCAACTACACTCGTTTTACAATTCAGACGCTGGACACAAACCGGGACCTTATGAGGGGTGTTACAGTCTTCCCTTCTTGAGAAACTGCCTTGTGACCTTTTCGAGAAAACTTAATGCCAAGACTGGTATCTCCTGTTAATACCACCAAGCAAAAAGTTCAAAGTAATCTCTTCTGCAAGAGTCATTTAATAACACCTTTCCACTTAATCAGCCCAGGATCTTATCTTCCTCATGGAAACTGTTCTGTACAGTAGCATTGCTCCATGCCACTGACTCAGTTTTTTTGTTAATTTAAGGTCAAGTCTACACAGACGCTATTCCTAACTCTATTTTGCAAGATTTTCCACAGATTTCCTTAAAAATTAAAGTTTCTTGTTATGCTGGGGTTAAGGTGCAGTGGGAAGGGTGTGGGCAAACAGGGAAGGGAGATGACATTTTAAAATGCTTTATAAAACACCAGATGTTGCAGAACCAACGGAGTGGAACAATGTATTTGCAATTATCAAAAGAAGAGAGTTGTTTGTCCGCATTTTTAAAAACTCATGGGATACTTTTAAGTCACTTAGTTGTGGTCTTTCTGTGTGTGAAGAACATAGCAAACGCCCTTATAGATTTGATATTTAAATGACATGCACGACAAGGGAACCACTTGATGTGGTTCAGCATTTGCTCTTGTTACACTCTGTACAATGCTGTAAACATTCCAGCTGCGTGAATAATATAAAAACTATGCAAAAGCATTTTGCCCTTCTTAGTGTATCTTTTTTGTGCATGTTTGAGTTCTATAAAGTCGACATGGGCATATTATAAGGTGATGCTGGAAACGTACTACTGTATAGTTCCAGTAACAGATGTGGGCAGCTGACAAGAAGATGGTACTTTCCAACATGTGCTTACAGCTTCAGTTTCAAAAAAACCTTCCAGCTGCAAGCCTAAGAGCTACACAGATTTTCTATTCCATCACTATGAGCAGGATAACCTCTACAATTTTTTATCAATGGTAGAAGTAAATATTTAACACCTAAGCATTCCCTCCAAACGATTAAAGAAAAGGCCATATTCATTTAAAATCAATCTGTTGTGCATCTTAAAGAGCTGTTGTGGATATTTTATGCAACCTGACAGATATTTTTGTTTGGGAAACAATTGTGCCTCCACATTACATCACTTCTGCATTGCTCTAGAAATGTTCTGTGGAGGCTAGGAGACAGTCAGAAACCCTGAGCTCTGTGTTCACTCTGCCATTAACCGCCTGTTCTTTAGACAAGTCATTTAATCTCTCTGTGCCTTGGTTTTCCCATCTGTAAAAGGCAGCAGTTGTAAATATTCAGCTGTCTGACAGAGGTGTTGTGAATGCCAAAATATAGTACAACTCTGAAAAGTGACTATGCAAAAAGGCATCTTCTGACTCAAAAAGCCTCTCCCTCGGTGAAACACACATGTGAATTCACATGGCCTATACACCACACAAGACCCATTTTGAGCACTTAAGGAGAACATTGCTATACAGTGGGCTTGTGTAGAGTGATGGATTTCATTCCACAGAGAATACTTAGCCACGTGTGCTGACTTCAGTGGCAAAAAAATATATTTTTATTGATTTTTCTCCCGATAGTCATGCAGAACATAGCCGAGATTGACGCAGCTGCAGATTCCATTCCACCCTGTACTCCTTCGATACAATCATTTACTGTTCTTTCACATAGTGCAGCAACAGTGAGGCAACACTATTAAAGTGTTGGAACTGCCTTCAAATCTCCAAGGGAAAGAATCTGAAGGAAGAGGGATAAAATGAGCCTTGAAGCAAATTGGACTGCACAGGTGTAAATAACTTGGTCAGCAAAATCTCTACAACTGGTGATGATGAGTACATTGGGAAGAATCTGGTCAGCTCTCAGAGCAAATGCTCAGTTTGCAAGGAAAAGCTTATTTTTAGTTGCAAGCAACAATGATTTGATCATGAGTTACTGAGGACAACTAACATGGAAGGTTTCAACACCATTTATGCAGCAGCTTTTCAAAAATCTTTCATGTATTAATACTTGAGAAGTGCTGCAAAATCCTGAGACGAAAGACAATGCAAAAAGTATTGTAATGCCTCTCCTTTGGGGTTTTTTGTCATTTACAGGAAAACAAATCTTTGCTTCTTAAGAATTCATCTGCTCCTTATATTCCCATTGTTTGTGTTTGTGACATAATCATTTCCACAGCAACTAATTAGGAGAAATCAAGAATTATGGCCTGAGATGAGGCCTGTAAGGAGCAAATGAAATCATACATGTGTTACATAGGAGACTTCTTAGTGGAATCTTCTATCTAGCTAAAAAAATGAGACTGGAAACCTGCAATATACTATGCAAGTTCATTTGTTTAAACTGAAGAGCAAATTTTCACCTAAGACAAAACTGTGACTTTTATTCATTGGCTCATTTCCTTCTTGCACATGTAGCGCATGATTAAGAAATAGGAATGAATGGAGAAAGTCAGATCAAAAGTCCACGCAGTTCAGTGGTCAACAGAAGAATGTCCAGTTATACAGTGGACAAATATGTGGAGATACTTTTCCAGCATACTCTCACGGTAATTTTCAGCTAGGGACTTCCATCTGGAACTTCTTCAATACAAGAGGATCAATCCTACTTCATGTAATGCCCCCACAGGAAAGCACACTAGAGTATTCCTTTGCTGACGCTCCTGATGGCTCAGAATAAAGTGAGAGGAAGAGATCCATTAATCCCTAATGTTCTCTGGCATGCTTTATTAGTCTTTAGCTCTTATTATAGAAAACTGCTAAAAATTATGAGCGTCTGAGCAAGATCTAATTTAAAGCTGTTGATCCTGTGGTTAGGTGGAACAGGGCAGAACGCAAACTGGAAGGAGCACTCAGGCAGCTACCATCAGTATCAGTTCAGTTGCATCCAAGGCTGCTTGTCATGGCAATTTTGGCCATCCAGTGGCCCACCTGCCCTTTTAGAAAAAGATCAGGGAGGGATAACGACATACATCAGTAAAGAGAAATTAGGACTAACAAAATTCTGCTTTGCCACATTCTCTTAAAACCACCTTGGCTCCCCTCATAACGAACCAGTACTTTCCCCCAGAGCTCCGCACAGTTTTCAAGTCATAGTCCTGTTGTCTCCTATTCTGATTTGTGTCTTCAACAAGCTTCAAGATGCTTACAGGTAAGAAGTTAAAATTTATCAAAGAAGAGTTCTTCTTTCTCAAAGACCCAACCTGAATAAGCAGGAAGGGGATGAAGCAGGTAATAAAACCACCTTCTAAGGTCAATCAGTTTGCAACACACTCTATTTTCTTCTTCCTGTCACCAGAACTCTCCTTTGAGACAGGGACCATGGGGAGTGAAACAAAGGGTCAGCAATGCCAAGTGGCCTCCACGTTACGGGAATTCAAGGAAAGACCTTTGTTTTCCTCTTATTACATGTGCTGAACACACACAGCAAAAGGAAAGGGCATCATAAAATGCAGAGAGGCTCCCTGCCATTTATTATGCAGTGTTTGGCCCTTAGAAAGAGAAGGGTGAACATCACTGAGAAAGATAAAAATTCACTGCACAGGATCCCTTTCTGAGGTTAAAGGGAGGTTTTATTAAAGTGAATTCAAAGTTCTGCTTACTCACTATAAACATTTCAAGGATACACTGTGTCAAACAGCTCCTTATGTTAAATATAATATACGACACTGATGTTTTCCATAGTTTATCATCGATAGAACTGGAAGTGTAATAGCAATGGGTTTTAACTTTCTGGGCAGAAAAAATAATTTTGATAATGGTGGTCACCAGCAACAGGAAGAAGTCTAAACATTTTTGATCTTTGGGGTTAGTGGGAATTCAGACGTATGTGGAGGGACCACACATGTTCTCTTGGGAGAAGGGTGCTGGCAGCCTTGTGCAACACAGTCCTTTTTTGGCTCGTGCACAAAGGAACAGGAGAATCAGCTCTAAGAAAGTCACACTTCTGGACAGATGCAAGTCATTGCAACTGTGTGTACCATATGTGGGGAATAGTAAAGGAAAGGACTGATTACAGAAAGCAAAAGAGGGAAAGTGACAGAGCCCTGGGAAGGCTCCTCCTGAAGCAGCAAAGAACTTTAAAAACCACATACCAAGCCAAGTCAGCTCAGGGAACTTTCCCTGCTGCCAGCTGAACTCTCAGGCAGATGAAACAAAGAATCAAAAATTAAGAAAAGGGCAGTAACAATAAAAGGACAGGAGTCAGCATAAGATCCAGCAAAATGAAGCCTTTTGTATGTCAGCCTGCTCTTGTTAACCTAATTTGAACTCCCCACATGACTGCTTTGGGTCAGGAAACAGAGCAATTACCAGCACAGCGCTACTGCTCTGCGCTAGGTAAGCAGTTTCCCTCACTGCAGCAATGCTCCATGAGGTTGGAATCGGGAGTCTGCTTCTGAAAAGCGCACCAAAGTGTGCCACATTCATGTGCAGCTCTAGCATTGTGCAAGTTGTCTGCTGAGCAATTTACAGGCGGAGTGGTTTAAACTGCTTTCAAAACAGATAAGGATATAGATAAGAAAATCCTGTTATAATTTGCCAAATCCACAGATGTACCCAAAAGGCTTAGACTCATCCATTTGGGCTCCAGCAAGACATTGCCAACCCGTACCTACCGGTATCAGTCAGGATCACGAAGAAAAAGAGCCCATCTCTGACTGACTTATTCTTGCTAGCAAAAGTAGATGCAGTTAAGCTACGAAATAAAATTCTACCTTTTTATTGCGGAAAAATAGTATGACCTATAGCAACAAAACCCATAAACCATGTTTCTCCAGGAGTTGCCAATGCATTTTAGCCAGGGAATACTTTCCAGCATTAATAAACTTGGGAAAACACCATAAGATATTGCATTGACAATGTTAATGGAAATTGGAAAACAAGTTGAACCCTATGCATTCATTAGAGTTTTGTCACTAACATTAGTTGGTGTAGGTTTTCACTCATAAATCCACAATCAATATAGTAACTTTTATAATTTAGGTAGGTAGACTCAGATGCTCAGAACTAGCCACACACAATTGCACATGAAAAAAATTACTACATCTTGTAGTCTCCGTTCCACATATAAATGGACCTAGAACATGTACGATGCTTAGCATGCAAGTCTGGGTACTTATTTTTTTGATGTTCTGATTCTTTTCATACAGGCCTCTAAAGAGTTTTATTTTTCATCATAAAAACATAGGTGTATTTAAACAGATGGAAACAGATCCTGGATGTGAGCTTCGCAACTGCTTAAGAACTCCATTATGAACTAAGGTTTTCATTTCACTCCTCCATGATCTACTGGCAGGATACAATCCTTCTTCCAGTGAAATCAATATGATCTTTGTCACTAATTACCAAAGGGGTATATACTTGGTTTAGTGTACTTTCATCTATAAGGTAGTTGTTGCATCTGACATCACAGATTACCTCAAACTTATCAGTTCTTGCCAAAAAAAACCAAAAACAAAACCCAAACCAAAACACCACACACACACCCCAAAACATATTAAAATAATAAAAATATCAATTTAGAAAGGATTGTTAACAATCAAATGAAAGGTTAATGATCGTTTAAAACTGAAGTCTTTCTAAAACTGAAGCTGAAGTCTTCAATATTTTCAACACAGTATCCTGGCAAACCAAAATACCATTAAACTTGCCTTGAAAAAAAAGAAACCTCTAACATCAAACAGTATTAGGCATTTATCTTCAGAGCAGTGCATTACAGGTGACCTCTATAGATTGGAAATAGGATTACATCAACAAACCCTTCACTTTAAAGTGGTGGATAGTGTGAGATGAAAGGGTGCGCTCTCTAACATTTTGCAGTGCTACTGGCTCAGGTTTAAAGGAAGCATGCAACCAGGTATTCCCCGTCACATTCTAATCTGCAATACTGACATGGATGTGAAAAGCAAAAGCCTTTGAAAATGATACTTCTTATGATGAAAAAAACCTGGAGAACCATGCACAAATGAGTGTGAGAAATGTGAGGGGGAATACAGATAAGGAGATAAAGAGGAACCTTTACAATGAACATGGCCACATACTTATGCCATCAGCAATAACTCATGTCTGTGCACTGCAGATTAGCATCAGATAAAATGATATTATAGTCTGAGGCTTAAGCTTAATACATGCGTATGGTGTTTCCTTGTTTCTGTAAATGTTTCAAATATGCAGGTTTTTTTCACAGCAGGCAAAGCACAGAGTTACTTTCCTGGACTGCATTTGACAACCAAAATAACCATGTATTCAAAGATCTAGCAAACAAGTAATAATAATTTAAAAAAATTAAAAGCACCTTCAGTCCCCATATTCCCTTCCAGAACTTGGATGGTCTCCTGGGCCCACTGAGTTGGCTTGCACAGCTCCTGTTTACTCAAGTCAGAAATTCCCATTCAGTTTGTATTCAGTATTTTTGTTCCACCACAAAAAAATGTAGGAGCTGCCGCCCAACTGTGCTACATTTTCAGGACCGCATTATTATAAATTTGCAGCACATCCAAAGGCCTCCATACAAACCTGATGGTAGGGTCCAGGGTCCTCTAAACCCCTGAGAGGACTCTGTCACCTTCATAGCACTGCTTTGTAAGGGATCAATGCTATTCCCGAGGAAGCATTCTGGTTTGATATATCCGAGCTGTGTCTACAGTGTCTAAGTCATGCCGTATGTCACGGAATACTTAAAACACTCATATAACCCTGATTCCACAAGGTATTATTTTGGAAATAAATAGAAATTATGAGAGAAGAATCCTGAGCCACCAGGCTTCAGGTACTGGTTTAGCACTGCAAAGGTTAAGCAGGCATATTGAAAAAAGCCTGAGCACTAAATTATCTAGTCAAGCATTTGGATAATTAAATATGATTCAAATACGTTGTTAAGCTCCCTGCAGATAAACTACAGAAGTGGCACACAGTATGCCAGCAATCTCATTGTCCAAAAGAAGGACTGTAACAAAATGATCCATCATTTTCTTCCAGTACTATATAACAGTGGCACTTAATCGGTTAAATATATACTCATAAAATCATCGTATGTGCCTTACTCAGTCATAAGAGGAAAAAAAGTTCTTAACAGTATTCTATGATACTGTCCAATATTTTTAAAGGCTTTACAACGCCCCCTTACCTCTGGGTTTGCTGGTACGCTGACTGCAAGCCAGTTGCTACTTCTGTATAAAGGGGGATATAACCCTCTGTTGCCAGACACTTCCTTAATTCCTCATAATTTGAGTTTTGCTGGAAGAGTTTTAGAACCTGACCACAACTGTTAAGGAAAAAATCTTGCACTCCAGTATAAAATATACAAATCAGAAAATATATACAACTAACAAAAACAGTCTCAGTACTACTTGATGAGAGGTATTTGTTTTCCCCTCCAACATTCCAGTAATGTAAAACCAGTGTGTAAGGTAGAAAATCATTTTTCAATTTCAGGAAACATCATTACTAGCTGCCAAAAGTCTATCCATATAATAAGAACTATTTGCTAAAGCTGAACACCTGCAGTTTTATAGAAGGCCTCCGAGGACAGCTGTAAGTAAGTATTCCAGTCTACTGATACAGCAGCCAATCAAAACCTGAAGGTTTTATACCCAAAACAACACATTTTGCTAGCTAGGGCTACATGTGTGTATACAGACATTTTATTTAGACAGGTAGATAGACAGGCAGACCGATATTCTGAACATGAGAGAATGCCCTGAATGCAAAAGACAAAGTTAATGAAGGAGGTCTTAGTCTCTTCCTAAAAGTACAGTTTCCTGCTCCCAAATGCTCTTGGAAGAGGTCCAGAGTGCTGGAAATTTGCATCGTAGCAAACTGTCACACAAATATGCGTGTGTTAGTCGCCTTCCCAAATATAAGGCAATTGTTTTGAATAGTTCGCAGAAAATAATCACGACAAATGAAACATCTTCCTCATAATACTTATAAACAATACATCCACCCCACTAACCCTGCCAGGCTTCCACAGCTGCCACCATCGTTTCAGGTATGATGAAGATGTTCTCTTTACTATTTGCTAAGCGACTTCATTAGCACGTTTTTGTTCTTGTTATTTTGTAACAGGCAGGCTGCTGCTATAACGGCTGTGCTCCTTTAGGGCAAATTTATCAGCAAAATATTCAGGCCCATGTATTTAAGAGTCCATTCACACTAAGGAACTACCAAACTGCTCTTAATTAAGCTCACATGGTTGACATGGCTGACAGAGCATAACCAGAGTTTAAATACAGAGAAGCAGCAAGTAGGACACTTCCCACCACAACAGGGATACAAAATGTTTCCCACTACTCTGCTGACATCCTTCTTGGCTGGTGAGGTTCTGCCTCAGGTCTCAGTCTGCTCTAATAGCCCAGTGGCAAGTGTTTTGTATGTACCCGGTACATTCACCTTAAGTAACCAACCCACAAATGACCAGTATTTTCAGAAATGTTACAAAGGAGATACACAGGCATCCAGATAAAGAAAACACTTCTTTCCTCTTAAATTTTTGTCCTGCTGTTTGGAGATGAGCTGAAACGACAGATACTGCTTAACCTGGGGTTCTGCTTCTCACCTCCTCCACAGGCAGAGGTCATGACCACAGACATGTGCAATGCAGAACTTTTTTTATCCCCTTTCCACTGAGCAGAGAAAGCAAACTGTGTTTGAAAACACGTTTCTGAGCACACCTGGGTTTGCCAGTTGCCAACAAGGCTCCATGTCACACAAAATGCACGTAGCATGAATTTCAGAAAAACTGGCACTCAGCCTCTAGCAATCTACTATCCTGCAAAGAGAAGGATCTGAAAGGCACATATGTGCACACCCAAAAGAGTCTGAGATGGAAATAAATTAAAAAAAAAAAAAAAACAAAAACACACACACCAAAACAAAAAACCAAAGTATGAAACACTCAATGTTTTCAACAGGTGTTTACAAAACCAGAGCTAACATTCATTCCTGAATTAAAACCAGAATTTCCTTCCAGCGTACCTCTATGTAAACGAGATCAGCTCAGCTCTTATCTCAAGCTAAGAAGAATGCACCATCTCCCAAACTTAAAGGCTGAAATGAATGCTATTAACTGCCATTAAAAAAATCAAATGCATTCCCCGGTTAGTTGGGAAGTTAAAAATTCAGCTATTATGTGATCTCAAGCAGGTCTCCATGGGGTCGCTACACATTTTCTACGTAATGGAAAGATGTGAACATGGAAACAGTTTCAAGGAAAGTTTCTGTAACTGCATACTCTGACAGAACCTCGGCCTATGCTGGGACTTGTCTCCCTCTCAGTCATAAGTACAACCGAATGAGGGTAGATCAATTGCTCTCAAAAAAAGGCACTGTAAAACTGATTTGAACATAAGATTATCTTTCTATCAGCACCGGATACACTTTTTTACAAAAAGGGGTTATACCAGATATAGCTAACCTGCTTACTCAAGTCAAGTTCAATATATTGGAAAGTCTAAATGCAATCAAGAAATTTTAAAAAAAAGCCCATTGAAACAATACTTATTCTTATTTCACTTATTGTGGGCCAAAACCTGTGTGCTCATCTGTAACATCAAATGACGTGAAATCACACAGCCTGGATTTCAGAATAACTGTTCTGAGTGAAATCCTAGTCCCACCAAAGTCAGTCTCTCCTGACTAATTTTTTCCTGATGCCAGATTTCATTCTTTCTATTTGGAGCAGCACAAATTCTACACCCAATACCTAGAGATACAAGCACAACAGAACACAGGACAAATAATGCAGTCTGTGTTAAATAAAACATACCAGCTTTTGTTTGGGTTTAGGGTGGTTTTGATTTTGGGTTTTTTTAACTCAAAATTTGCAGTGAAGTGTATTTTCTACATGAAAACTGTTGCTCCCTCTTCATTCTGCTGGAATGTGATACACATCTCTTGTCCTAAACCTCACCAATAAATACATTTCACTAGGATTATGAGAAAGACCCACAGAATTTAACAGAAGCTGTGTCAATGCTAAATTGAAACGCTGTCCACGGGCTTATAAAGATTTATATTACCTAGATTATCAGTCATATCAGAACACTGCTGTACAGCTAGGCACTCTACAAACAGAAAAATGACAACATCCAAAGAAATTGATATGGTTGCTGCTGGACATTTTTTCTACTTTATTTCAAGCAAAGAAATCTGATAACTGTACCCTTAATACACAGAAAAGAGAGAGTTTTCCACAACAACTCATAAACATTTTTACCCTGTAATTGTAAATTGTAAATATATATGAATAATAAGCATTCATTAATTCTGTTACTACTGACCATTTATTTTCTCCAGCAAAATTAACAACCGATTTCTTAGGTCCAGGTTCACTAAGAGCTCAGTATGACGTTATTATGAATAGTTGGAGAGAAAACACTTTAGACTGCACATGTGCAAAAGTTTACTGTTACAGGGGCACCTGTGTTTAAAGGGTTAAGTTTAACAAATTATTTTTAATTAAATTAAGAAACTTTAAAAACCTATCATTAATGAAACATTTAATTCCACAGTCTGATCACAGCAAAAGCAGGAAATTCAGAGCTGACATTCCCACAGCAACCTTAGCTCTATCCCATTGTGTATATTCATTTCAACTGAGTCTTTCTATGACCTCATAACATATGTGAAATGAAGGAAGCTGCTAGGAAAAAATCCTAAAATTCATATATATCAGAAGTATGTTAGTAAGTTCCATTATCATAACAGTAGCATTTGAGTGAAGATGGCATTCTCAATTAAAAATATACTCATTGACTAGTCTGTGTATTTACCGAATGTTATTGCTTGTGAATGCACATGTTCTACCAACATTTCTGGCTGCGCACCTTTCACATTAGGATGGTTACTTTATCCAAGCCTGGATGCAAGAAACCTGGACTCTGAAAGGGTCTGCTAGGTATGGGGCTCCAGACAAACGTTACCAAACTGCATTCAAAGTTAGCTCCTGGAGGAGTACGATCATTTGTGTTCCAGTCCAAACCTGCCAACTTCAATCTGGCTCATACATAGTCCAAATGGATGTATTTGTCCAAATTTCTGCAGTATTTCCCCCAAACCATAGCACAAGGGAAGTCAGTACGACAACTCTCCGGTGCTTCTACAGAGTATCAGGACATGTTCACCTCAGCCCATGAGCTCTAGCTCTGCTGCATAGGGACCTGCCCTGAAACCACTCTCTCTTGCCCTGGATTTCACGTCAGACTGGATGCCAAGCCAAGCAGACATGACTCTACCACAGACCTGTTACATTCCGCCTAATAAGACTACTTGCTGCAGTTGAAGGCAAATGCATTGCAGAGCCTCCCTTGGGAGTTTTCAGGAATTGGCCCAAGCCCAACAAATCCAGCACTGTGCTGCACCTCACAAGTCATCATTTTGTGTTAACCATCAGACCTGAATGGGCTTTGGGCGTTTGTTACCCAGACTGGCCTCTGCCGGGAGACACTGCAAGGGCTCTGCATTTTACTTCTCATTGTACATGACAGCAACTGGTACTTTCTGAAATTTCAGTGCAAGTACTTCTGACACTTTATTGAGGCAAACGTTTTCATATGGTGCTGAAAGAAGGCCTACGAGTTCAAGTTTAAAAACACAGTACCTGAAAACAGTGAAAAGCATATTGAAGGGAAACACTTCCAGCTTCAGAATACTGCGTGTTTCACACTTGAAAACTCAAAATGGCATCTCACAGCACTTCATAAAGCAAATCAAGTACAGGTCGCAGATATGCAGAAATAAAACTCAGCAAACCTAACGGCCAAAGAGGGAAGGCAATGCTAGTGCCTTTGCACCCCTCTACGCCGGCAGTGGAGGGAAGCGGTTTGGGGTCTAAGGGTAACAAAGAGGAATTTCATGGTTCTTTTGTCAGTGAGGACTGCTGCTCTTCAGAGTAGAAAAGTTTGAGAAATAAATGAATACCAGCATGGCTCTGGTCACAAGGCAGGAGATGCATACCTCCTAGTTATTGTTGAGAAGATAAATATCACCTTCAGTTGTGGAAATTTTTGACTGGAACAGGGCATAAAAGGCCTTTGCATATGTCTAGAACCTAAATGACATTCCTCTTGAGAAAGTCAAGAGGCCAGTCAAACCTAAGCTTTTCAACTGGAAAACAGTATCTCAACTAAGATGTGTTCTACCTATAGAAACTTAATGAGAGACTTTTACAGTGAAAATTCTGATTCCACTCGGCATAGTGCTCTCTAGAGTTTGCAGTACTGAGGCCCCGCTTTGCAGTCTAAGTGAGGAAGCCATTTGTTACCGGACAGTTTTACAGGCACAAACCTCCAGTCATAAACTCTTTGTCTATCTTAAACCAAATAGATTTTTAAACCAAAATATGGCAGGTGGTTACCATGAAACGAATCACACAATGAGATGCACGTGAAAAATGTGCTAATTGCAATCACTTTTGGTCATTGAGAAGTAGATACTGTTTTTTCTTGAACAACATATGCATCTTGATGATCTTAAAAGTAATCTTGATGGTTTTGAAGGTCTTTTCCCACCTTAATAATTCTACCTCCCGTCGGCAACAGTGAAAGTTCATTGAACTGATGGAAGATGTACATAGTTTAAAATTGTTGCAATGTTGCCATTTCCATTCTCTTTCAAAGTGAAATACAGTTTACACAGAACATAGAAGCAACATATAAATGTTTTCATTCACTTCTACAGTTCAGCATAGCTTATTGCCTTGCTCATGTGCAAAAATGCTTGTTATTTCTGAGTACTGTTAAATGGATTGGTGTTATACAGTACTACAGGGAAATAATAATCTCTTGCCACAGAACCTGCAATGGGCAACAAAACAGTGGTTTAGACTGTCACTACTCAGAAATTTTGATTCAGTTGCTGTGCGCTGCATCTTAAACAATCTTAGACGATTACAGAAAAAACAGGGTTTGGGAAAGGGTTAGGATTAGGGTAAAAAGAGAATAAGATCTGAATTAAGACTACTGAAAGCAGGTGAAAGATTCCCACAAACTATACTGACCTTAACCATGTGCTGATATTTCTAATATAGAAGTTAGCTATACTGGTTATCACGCTATTGAAGACATGCTGCTCTTTCTCCTGATATCTAAAGCAAGTTTAGCTATTGCTGCACTGCATCACAACAGCAGTGCAGATACACCCTCAGTCAGGCTTTTGCTACTCAAGAAGGCAAGTCTAGATGTGGAAGAGGATATGAGGAGTAAAAGAAGGATGGAAGGCAAAAAAGTGAATATAGCTATTCACGTATTCATAACTATTAAAAAGTTCACATAGCTAAAAGGCAAACAGTCTCATAAAATATCTATGTATCACTTGTTTTTCAATTCTTTCAGAATTTTATTGAAAACAGAAAAGAGACCTTTCCTGAAAGTATTACTGGAATTGTAAGAACAAAGCGTGAATCCTAAAATAGTGACTAATTTCTCCACCTATTCCAGTTACCAGCAGGTTTTGGATTTTTGAAAATTATCAAATGTTGTACTGGTATCTATATAACACCTAGGAAGCAAGAAGCAAATAACATTTATAGGTGAAGCATCCAGCATGCAGAACTGATCCTCCTAATGATTCAAGACAACCGTAAGAGTTTATCAGCACACAAAACTATTTCATGCTGAAAGCAAAAGAATTCTAGTTGCTCTCTTTCCTTCAGGTGCAAAAAGAGATGATTTTAAAATTATTTTTTTCCTCTTTCACATGATAGGAAGTTAGCACAGACTACATGGGCATTGGCTGTGTAAACACACATGATGTTTAAGTTGTGTAAATGTATTGGCACCAATGTCATCTTTTCTGCTTGGAAAGGCAGCAAACATGACATAAACCTCACCAGATTCTAACAATTAACAAATATGTGTAAAAGGACATCTTACATACATGATAAAAACAAGCATAATAAAAGCTGCTAATAATTTTTCATAGTTGAATATTAATGGTTATTTTGGTAATACCAGAAAGCGAGGCACTCTGTGTACCTATAGCACATAAAAATTAAGCCTTTATTTGGTATTTCTTTACAGAATTACTACAACTGAATATGGCCTCACACTGGCCAAGAAGAAAAACACAAGAAAACAAGTGTTAAATCCGTTACTTGAATTCTGTGAAAACAACCATAATGGGAAATGCAAATGTTGTGAAAGTTTAGGAAAATTATGGACTTGTCAGATGCCTGCAGGATAAGGAACCGCCAGATAGAATTATTGTGACTCATGTCACTAGAACTGACATTGAGCAATAAAGACATTTGGTTTTGTTTTTCCATTCCAATAAAAATGTACGGTATGAAATCAATTTTGAAAATGCTAAATGACACTCAGCAAAATAGTAAGAGTTCATATAAGAGCCTTTCTCTGTGGCATCTTTGGGCACATTCATTCCCTATTCCTGTATGTTTAAGTTGTTATTGACCCGTAAAAACTACCACAACATACATTAAAATAATTTTTAACAAAGGTCATAATCCAAAAAAATTCCAATGCCAGCAAGAAAATTCCTCCTAGAAAACAGGATGTACAAATGCAGTACCAAAAGAATTCAGTGCTTACATGAATGGATTTAGAGTTTGGGAACTAACTCAAAGATACAGCAGATGATAAGACTACAGTGACATTTTTTGCCGAAAGCATAGTGGTTTTAGCATTCACTATAATTTATTTCTATTAAAAAGCCCCATTCTTTAACAACTTATTTCCTTTTTTTTTTTTTTTTTTTTTTTTTTTTTGGTAGAGGGGGTGTTGGGTTTGGGTTGTTTGTTGGTTTGGGGTTTTTTTTGTCTCATAATACTCCAGTTAGGAGGAATTATTATCTACCTTGCTTGTCTTTCCTTTGGACTGCTGTGATGACTTCAGCACAAGGACTGCTAAGTGGCAACCATTTCGCTCCTGACCAACAGCCTCAGCTGGGCAGCAGACTGGGTCCCAATGCTGCAGGAAATTCAGGCTAAACCAGACAAAGTTCTACCAGCTAGCAGATGGGATGTGGGCTCAAGAGTACACTGGCTGAAGTCTGAAAGCTGGGAGATGTGAATGTATGGCTCTGGTCTGGCACCGACTGCTCCAGATAGATTGTTTCCACCGAAATTTACTAACTGTTCAGGAACCGCTTTCTACTTTCTTCGAAAGCAAACATGTTCCTAGCCAGCACTGTGGATCTGGATTTAACCTCCTCTGTGACTTATTTCTCCATAAAAACAAGGAATCCAGCTTTTTCTCAGATTTTTAGGAGGCTGAGTAGACTAAAGGATTCAGAGACATGCAAAACATAGAACAAGGGGAGATAAAGAACTATTTGATTCACAATTCCTATATCAAAATCAACTTAATAGTCTCCTAAGAGAGAGTTAGTTTCTTCTAAATATTTTCTGAAGAATTTAACATTTGATAACTAACTTTACTTCAGTGATTTTTCCAGAGTAAAAAATGAACTGATGTGGGATTTGAACTCATTTAAATATTTCTATAAAAGAGAGGGAAATAAATTATTATACATGTACCACATTTCCTTGAAGTAGAATAGTAAAATATCCAATAGTAAATAGTAAACAGCAAAATATCCAAGATCAAAATTCAATAACAAAAGCCAAAATAAGTAAATTTTGAGTCTTTTCCTGAAAAAGCTTTTTCAGAATAACTAATTTAGCTACACAATTTTCTACCTTATTAACTTTCTATAACAGGAGACGTTTAGACATCCCAGAGAACTTGTAGAAGTTCAGATTACAATTCATATATTTTCACTACATAATTCAAAGAGAACAGGAAGAAAACACAGTTGCTTTGTTCACCAACAGGCAGTAAGAAAAGGTGTGCAGAAGGAAATTACCTTGCACAATTACCTTTGTACAGCATCAGAAACTGAAGGTGTGCAGCTGAATGTCCTAATACAATTTGCAGCAGATATATTTGTGCAATGCTCCGATGTCCATATTCTGCCTACAGTATCATTATACTTGGCTATGCACAAGTAAAAAAAAAAAAAAAATAAAAATAATCCCTGCTCTGGTAGAGCCAAAGCCTACAGGCAGACAAAAGGGAATACTGTACATGACTTTTCCTGACTTTCTACTGAGAGCGCTGATATCCTAGAAATACCCAATTACAGTGGCAAAGAAAAGTTAGAATCTATCAACTACTTAACACCCTGTTAACACAGAAAGTCTACGTATTTTTGAAAAGCATTAGAAACTCCTTAGTAACTACAACTGTGCAGAAAGATTTAGGGGTTTCTACCTTTAAAAAAAAATGAAAGGCTTCTTCAGTAACGACCATTAGTGTATGCAGAAGCATTAATACAAAACTGAATTAAACTGCTCATATAATTCTAGTATTAGTTTCTAGTAGTATCTAAGTGTACCTTATGTGCAAGCTCTGACCCAAGCCAGACTTACTTGTGCAGCAACATAAAGGAAAAGCATAAGATGTGACTATAATGGAGAACACTTACTGTCCTCGCTCTGGCATCCAGTGTTTGTAACAGGAAAAAAATAACACTGCCACAGGTGGACTCTGTTGCACAAGTGCACAACAATTGTCTAAAAGCATGCATCCTACCTTTCTAGAATTGATCTAGATCACAAACCACTGATCACAGGTCTGCCACCGTAAAACTATATGGTTTTGACTGTGGAAAGTCAAAATATACATGTCTTCTGTGTAGCCCGGAGACGGGAATGAAAGTAAAAAAATCCACTCTAGTTCTTCCTTTCTTTTAAAGACACTTAATAAGAATACTAGTGTTGCAGCACCAAAGAAATTGTGAGGACATACATTTTTTTAACAACAACAAAATCCCAAAACAACTCCCTCCCCCCCCCCCAAAAAAAAAAAAAAAAAAAAAAACAAACAAAACACACACACACAACCAAACAAACAAAAAAAACTCCAAACCACACAGATGTAGGAATGGAATGCAGAGTGTTAGCAGAAGGGAAAAACACAGAAAAAGTAGCAAATGTATTCAATAAATGAGGACTCCAGAAGAAAAGGAGGCTAACCACAATAGGAAGTTATGTTTACATACATATTAGCAATTCTAAGTGACTAGTTAGAGCTCAACTTTGTTAGGCTTGACATATGTACAAGTAAAAGAAAGTAGGACTACATATATATACACACATGTTTATGTCAACTATATATGCTCCTCAGATACTACAGTTTACCATCTTGAATTTCATAATATTATTACTTTAATTTGAAAATAGAATATGTATTTCAGCTCTTAGTCCATTTCGTAAACAGTCTCAAAACATTTCAGTCAGCTATGGGTAGAATGAAAGTGAGACAAACTAGATTCTGGGATGCATTCTCAAAATATAATGAAATAGTTTGAAACATGGAGAAAAGGAGTATTTTACAATCTTTTACATACACTTTTCTAAGCCTTTTGTAAAATGCTGAGCCCCCATGGTTGCACCCATCTTCAGCAACTCAGAATATGGGTGTGGCATCTACTCCTTGTCAAATACTGTTAGGGAAGGAGCTGTTATGCTACCTAAAGTACTGTATCTAAGGTCAAGGATGTGCAAAATATTAAGTAGTATCTTCATAAAAGGTTCTGGCAAAGACTTCACTAGCACATCACTTTTAGAAACCCTAGTGGCAAGTATTATTGAGGACCCCACTTCACAGCTGGATCATGAGACCAGGCAGCTATCACGTAGTTATCCTCTGGAGGTAACACCACAACAATTAAAGGAGAAAAACAGAAAAATAAATTAAAAAAAAGAAGGATAAAGTGGGATGGAACTGAGTGAGGGCTTCCACGTCAGCCAGGTATAGATAACCCATCAGGAGCAAGAGGAAAAGCTACAGCTGGGGAGGATTTTAAGAAAAGCAACACAACCCATCTTTGTAAAGAACGCCAAAATCTACAATAAAGATTTACTTGCAAGTATGCGTGAAATAAAGCAGATCCTATTAAAGGAAAGTATGCAAACTAAATGAGTCTGTATGTATCCACAGAGGAGAAAAGGAAGAAAAAACAGTGGCAACAGGCACATGATCTGAATGCTGAAGGTGATTCTATTACAATTTCTTCCTACTTCTGCTCATATGGGATTTTGGCCAGATTCTGACCTCTGTCAGCAACAGGACAAGGCTGACAAGGGATGAGTCCATTGCACTCCTACTAGGGATGGTCAGAATTTGTTCTTCAGAAGTGATACAAAATAAAGCAAAATTCCAAATCGAGGGAATTGACACACGCAAACCAAAAGTAAGTATCAGGGGACATGGCTCAAGTTAAAACAGCGACAATCTTATTTAAAATTCCTTAAAAGCTTGTTACGGTAAAAAGGAATAACTTGACTGGGACAGGTGGGAGTTTAAATAAATAAATAAAGCACTACAGGAATAAAAAAGAAATTTAGTTTAAACTCCAATACAATATATCAAAGAGTACTAAGCACATGGAGGGAGCTGCCAAGTGAAATCATCAAAGTAAATTACATAGATGAACTTAAAGGGTATTTGGACATTTTTATGAAGCGAGAGAAAGAGAAAAGGGGATTGAAGGATACAGTAGATACAAACCAGGCAGGAGGAGATGTAATAAAGGAGAACCTTAGTTCAGATGTACTTTTCCAGTTCAGGAATTCTTTTTGTCGATACCAGTGGTTAAAAGAAACCAACTCCTTATAAGTTAAGTATCTACTAAGCACCATAATCACTGCTCCACAAGTTAAGATACAAGGCTGCACGCAGAAAGCCCTGACAATTTCCCTTTCCTTCTGGTCACAAAAAGTTGCTGTGTTCACTGACCAACAACATAACTTGTATCACTAAGCACAGGACTCAAAAAATTCAGATCTAAAAGCGATGGTTTCCTCTCATCTGGTTTGCAAAGAAATGCTCAAGCAAGCTGGACATATTTTTCAGTATTGACAGGACTGGCCTCACAGATTCCCAACCCACAACATGATAGAACGGCACAGACACACACAGCAAACACATAATGGAAAAGACTTGACTTAATTCTTACTGATTACAGTTTTAACTAAGTAAAAGGACAGAATGGATTCAAAGTTGGGAAAAAAGAAAAAAGTCAAAATTACATGTTTTAAGCAGAATAAGTCAACATTTACCTTACAGAGGCCTTGTAATCGTGATCACATAGAAATAATAGAAGCTGCTGAGGGGCTGTTACATGGTTATTCCAAATAGCTGTTCTGGTTTTTGCTTGTTTAAAGGACAGGTACACACTCTAAAATTTGACATACCTTTGATTCTTATTTATCCTGCACTTTACTCTTTTGCTCCATCTTTCCTAAATGGCTCTGCAGAACTCCAAGTACTGCTGCCACCACCATTTTAAGGATCAACAGTGTTCCGCTCACCCTAACAGCTAGCCTGACAGATGCATGTAGGATTCTCCATGGCTCTAAGTAGTTTGAAACTAAAAGCAAAGAAAGTCCTCGCTGCTCTGCTGTGGCAGGGATGCGCCTCTCAGAGGAAACACAGGTTAGACAGCACATCGACACTTGCATCTTTTCCACCTCCACAGTATGTAGTACATAGACCTTACTGCAACACATGAGATTTCTTACATATCTGCTGTGCTTGTTTTAGCAACAGTTGACAGCTTGTAGTTCAAAAAAAGCTGAAATATAAAGAATTCCCAATTTTCTGATCCACTCTGACACTTGAGTTGTTTATTGTCTGTACGCAAAGCATAAATTTCCGTCTTGTTCCTGCTGCAAATATATTAAGGGGAACAAATGACTAAGCACAAGAAGTGATACAGTTCTTTCTTGACAATAATTTTTTTATCACTAGCAGGTAACTTTCATTTTTATTATATATGTAATTATTGATCCAAAAAGCTATCCCTAAACTCAGATTTTTGCTTTAGTTAAGCAGAGTAATGAATAGCCACATACAGATACATTTTTTGTTATTTCAGAACCCATACATCCTATTTACCTGAACTCTGGACAGATCAGATCAGAGAAATCCTTTCTTTATTCACAGACCCCAAAATTTTTCATCCTATCATCTGACTGAAAGACGCTTCCTCAAGGCTCTTCTCAGGCTGACAAACTATCTGGTCTGCAATTGATGATTCCTGTCTTATATCCCCTTGTGCCTTTTGCATACTTCTTCCTCTCCTCCTACATTTGCAGCCAGCCTCTTAATACCTGGAAAAGCCCATGCCAAACAGTTCTCGATTCCTAAGGGTATACACGTACACTTCTTTTTCAGGACAGTGACATGTTTCTGACTTTTAGTTAGAGGCTCCCCAAATGTTCCTTATTTTTCACTCAATGGCAGTATTTTCAATTGACAGAATCGCAAAACTGTCCTGAAGTGAACTGTTTTCCAGATATTCCACAGGTGTAACAATCTGTCCTTCCCTCTTATGTCCACAGGAATTAAACTGTTCAAAAATAAAAATGAAAAATACAAAACCCAAATATTGTTAGGCTGGCAAAACAAAGCACAGGACGGACAGATTTTATTCTCAACCCCCTTTGTTTCAAGGTGTTCTCATTACAGTATTAAGCCTGACAGCCCTAAAACCTGAAAACTTCTATTCATCCCAGAATATCAGTAATGACAGCTTTACTTACTACTCTCTCTTGCCCATAAAATTCAAGTATGATCTGGAGGAATCACTGTCAGCCAAAAGGAAGAGTATCCAGCCTTCAAAACTACCCAAAAACCTGCCCTTCATCCATTAGACTGTGAAACAAATGCCTCCATTATGCAGAAGGGCTGATAGGAGATTACCAGCAATGGTCACCAGGTCAGTACTTCCAAATCTCTGTGGCTTTCATAAAACGGCCTGATTTCCCAAAGCTAGAACCAAGCATGCCTTCCCCGAGGCTCCAAGACTGCTGCTATTTCTGCGGTGACAATCACCAGTAAAAGATTTTATTATAAACCTGCAGGGAACACTTCTTAACTCATACTGGTGCCCTTCCAATCCCCCCACATAAAACCTCTCGAAGCATAACCATGCCTCCAGGAGGTTTTATTACCAGGAGATACTATGATGTAACAGGGGAAGGATTATTTTCTATATACCTGCCACTTGCTGCCTAAACGATCTCCCACTGATCATTCATGAAAATGGAATATTAACCTAAATGAGCCGTTTAGATTTGGTTATATTCTTATATTCTAGCAACAATTTGATAAGATTTTCAAAAGGACACTTGTTCTTTGTGTTCTCTGATGGATACTGTTCAGAATCAGGCAAAAAACCTTAAGCTGTTCAAGTGAAAAGCAGATTACACATTGAGTACAATAATCTAAGTTTCAAATAGCCAGTCCTCGCTCACTGCAACTTGCATGCTTCTAACCTCTGTTTCTCAGACAAACGCATTCGCATTTGGAAAGCACATACAGGATTTCATCCTACAAGCAGTGATGGATACAATTAACTTCACTAATACACAGAACCCACTCACTTCAATGACCTACTAATGTAAGTATTAGACAGATGCTCGCTCTCTTGTATTGTGCTTCAGTACCTGATCAGTCCCAAGGAGGCTCTCAAAAGAGCAATTGCGTGAGGAAGACCTCTGCATGGAAAACCAGCCCAATTCCGTGGTGCATACTTAACTTGTATATGAATTCTCAGACTATTTTTAATTTTTTAAACTTTTAACTTCAGATTTGGTCACTTTTTCTCTATCTATTCCTCTTCACCACCACAGTTCCCCCCAGAATATTGTAAATGAATCAAAAAAAAAACTGACTAATTTAAAAACAGACTCTTTTTTCTGTTCAGCGTCTGGTAACAATATACAGATTGTTTGAGGTTCTTCATCACTCACTGAATAATTTCTGCAGGCACACCAGGAATTACAGAATTGTCTTTAAGGACAAACAGCAAATCTAATATTGATATTTGAGATGGGCTAGTGACTTTATAGCAGATACAGATATTGCACGATGTTATGTCAGTTCCCCAACACGAAAAGCATAATTCTCACCGAGTCACGCACAAAAAGACATTTACTTCTTCAGGCTCCGTTATCCAGCGACACTCTCTTACAGCTACGTTTCTAAGCTGTCACTGGACAACTGCAAAAAGGTGAGTAAAAGGCTTCCCCCTTGCCACACAGCTGCGTCAATGCTGCTCACAATAATTTGTTCTCAGAAAATCAAGGCCCACGTACTAGTGGATTCCCAACCCCAGAAATCCAAAGAAAGAGAAAGCAGGCACAGATCCCACCCACCCTCTGTACTGGCACACGGAACAAGGAAATTACTTCAGAAGTACACTGCACAGGTATGTCCTCATCCACTCGTACCCACGGCAGTGCTAGAGGCTTGATCCCTCTGATTTTATCAGTTTACTATCTTAATGCGCACTGTTATAATAAACACCCCTGCTAGCAAAATAATTTTGTAGAGTCTCCCATGAATACAAGTACTACAGGGCCAAATGAAGTCAACGTTATTCATTTAAGAGATCCTTTCCCTCCTAGCTTTCACTTCACCTGAAAGAGAGTAACAACAAACCTGAAGTTAGCTGAGCATTTTCATTCTCAGCAGTAGAAGTGGTTGCCAAAAAGGGGGAAGGGAGAGAGTAGGGAAAGGACACTAGACAGAAGAATGCAAAAACCTCCATTTTAAAGCCTGTCACAGATCATGTAAAACTGGCAGTGCATTTGGTTAATCCCCCTAGTGCTTCAGTGGAAAAATCACAGCAGGCAGCTGGATGCAACATCCACGGCTGCCCTTTCTTGTGTTTTTTCCATTTCTGGCAGCATACTGTCATACATGCAGCATCTGTCTGTTTCCACAGGCTGTGGCTGTACATCCAATTGAACTACAACAGTTAGAGGAAAAAGCAAAAGCAAAGGTTCAAAGGGCAATGAATAGCCAGGGCTCTTGGAATTCTGCAGGTGTGGGATTCCTGCCACAGAAATCACTGTAATTGCTTGCAGAGTTTTCATATCTACCTACTTCCACCCAACTAGCATCCAAATTTCAAAAGCTTGATAATGCTGCTATCAAAGATTCAAAAAATCCAAACCTGACTTGTGTAACCTGGTCTCTGACCTTGCATTTTAAATGTAGAAGGGGGAAAGAGGAGTAATAATCATTCAGGAAAAAGTATAATTAACACAGCAGTATAAGTACTGGTAATGTAGACCCACAAAGCAGTCTTCAGGATATATTTGTATGGATAAAGCACAATTTCCTTTTTCTGTGACTGCTATGTTGGTTTTTTCCCCAAGAAATATCTAAACATTATAAGTGTCAACTCGGTCAGAAATGTCTTCTTTCATACAATGGAGCTCTGAGGCACTTACTGATGTAACTCAGTGTTTTTTAGGGAAACCTGGGGCGGCGAGCACAATACAGATGCATAAATCTTGTCCACTACTATGTGGACTCCATGTTACCACTACTATGTGGACTCCATGTTACCACTACTATGTGGACTCCATGTTACCACTACTATGTGGACTCCATGTTACCACTACTATGTGGACTCCATGTTACCACTACTATGTGGACTCCATGTTACCACTACTATGTGGACTCCATGTTATTACTGCCTTTTTTATTACTATTATTTGTAATTTTAGTTGTATCTGGTGGCTTCCACAGAACTTGCACTGGCTGTGGAAGGACAAGTAAAATTTGATCACACATAATCATGTGCCTGAACACCACTTAAGTAGGAAGAGTGCCTTCCACGTCCAAAGTGTTTTGCTACACAGCCGTAAGATCCCCCTTAATGCCTGTGCTCATATTTCACATTTCTTGGAGTCACTAAAAAAAATAATATTCTAATGAAGTTGAAATAACAGTTTATTCTACTTTAAGAAAAAAAAATGGCAATTGTTTCAGTGCTACAGCTACAGTAAAGGAGGAAAACCCAGCAAGTCATGTAAACATGGACAGCATAAAGATTTGCGCTGTGTTTTGGTGTTCGTACAATAAAGGAAAGAAGCCTCAGGATGTCTTTTATACTGTAAACATGTCTTTGGAGTTACTCACTCTGCCTAAATCATAATTATATTTGACAGGAAAATAAAAACAATTTTAAAAAACATACTTCAAGTTTTTAAGTGCTTATTATAAATATTCATCAGGTTGGTCAAGTGTTTGCATAAATGATGAACTCAACTTAGATGAAAAGTGTTTTAATAGCCTTTGGTCAGTTCCAATATTCGCAACGAACAGAGGCATAAACCAAACAGCCTCAGCAAAGCGAACATACTCTGCTTTTTCTGTCCAAAGCTGTTGGCTGAACATGTTTCTACAAACCTAAAACATTAATCATTATCATAAGAGAGAAGAAAACAAAAAAATACTTATGTATTTTTTTATAATAAGATAATTTTTGATATAAGAAAACCAAAAAACATTATTTACACAATGTTTATCTGCCAATGGCATTTTAGGAGTTTCCTACAAAATAACATGCAGATTCGAGAGACAAAGAGACAAAAATTGCACATGATTAAAACCAGAAAGCCCCTTACAAACATTCAATTACTACGCAATGTTGAAGGACTCAAAAAGGTTCAAAACCTCTTAAATCTCATACTTCTTAGATCAAAAAAACCCAGACTCCACAACCTGAGATGCAACACCAAGACATCCTTTCATCCTACTGGCACTAGCATTTTCTCCTTCACTTGAAAATGAAAAAGCAATAACTAGAAATTCCTATCCACTGAGAAATTTGGCTCTTCATTAGTCAAAGAGCTGCTAATTCTAACTCAGAAGACCTACATTTTTGGTTAATGCCGATCATGCCTTCTAACTGACAGAGAATGGGTTTGTAAGAAACTACCTTTTACTATACTTCACAGACAACCCTGTTACACATAAATTTTTTTCACAGGCTCCATCCAGGACACTGATACCTAGGTTTACCTACTTCACTTGGAAGCACATTCCTTAATTTTTCGGTCAGCTCCATTTACAATCGACTGTAGAACAACTCTGACAATAGGCTGTAAAAGGTGTATTCTAAAGCATCCAATCAACAGAATTTTTAATTAACTGACAAATACAAAATCAGTGCTCTCATTTATGTGCACCATAAAGAGCAGAGCTGCACAAGTGCAGATGAGGACAGAAGGTACATGACTTGAGAAGTGAAGAAGCAACAGAAGAGCAGAACACAGCTTACCACTAGATCCTGTTTTCTAACAGGTTCTCAACAGAACAAAATATTACTTCTTTTACCTGTAAATGTACGTCATAAAAAAAATAAATGTAATGAAATTGCTTTAATGTAATTTCTTTAATTTCCACGTAAGATCCATACTACTGATAAAGTTGGAAATAAAATTTAGGACAAGCCAGAACCTAGCTAAATGAGCAGATACCTTTTCATGTAAAAACATTTTGCTTGTAGTACAGATGAAGTTACAATTCCCTACATGACTAAACACTTGGGAAAAATTTCGAGTACCTATCAACAACACATCCAATTTGAAGACAACATGCACTATGTTTTTTTAAGAAATATCTGTTTTGATTGCTATTCTTTAAAGTTTCACTGTCTTTCCTTTACCCTGGAATATTTTCATCTCTAATTCAGCACTGGGGTCCTTGGAGCTATACATCTAGTGGGTATTTTTCATTGGGTTAAAAGGAACCCAACCCTTTGCCTGAAACCTCAAGGTTTGTGGAAAGGCAGGCAGGCAGGCAAGGGCAAAGGCAAAGGCACAAAGGGTTACTCTTACTTCTCACTTCAAGATCATTAACAGCCCATTGCTTAGCTGATATATTAGCTCTAGGTAGAAAACTGCAGCATTATACTCAGAAATAACCCTGGACAGTTGCTTTGAATAACCCCAGGCCTACAGAGTGCTCAGTTTCCTACATTTGCAAAGCAACTTAGTTTGTAGTTAAAACAAACTACAAGGTAAAACAAATGTCACACTTAAGTCCAAGCAAAATGTGCACAGACTCACCTACTTCATAAACTGGAAAATTCTTTCCATACACGGTACATTTTTGCCTGTCTTCATTGTGATTTCAATCTACAGTCATTACACCACTAGAATGACATAAATTTTGAAATTCAATTGAAAATATTTTTTTCTGAAGTTAGAAAGAGAAAACTAATTTAAACCACAACAGAGGTTGAAAATGAAATATGGTAACTCTTCTAATACTTGCTGACTCCCACCAAGACCTCTATGCAGTCAAAAAAATGTGTTCTAAATATCTATTTATAAAAAGGGAAAAACAAAGAAGGAGAGGAAAAAATAGATGGAAGTGAAGTAGATGGGATGGCAGAGCTACATTATCCAAAACTAGGAATCAGCTAGCTATTCTTATCTACTGCTATTCCATACTGAATATGTATTAATCTAAAAGGTTCTGGACTGGAAAAGGAGCAAATCCTCTGTACCTTGCAAAAAAATTCAGAACAAACCTTTAGCCCAAACATTTTCACCAGGTTGCTTTGACAGTCCTATACTCTGTAACTCTCTTAGCAAAGCCAGGGCATCCCAGACCACTTTCCTCCACCACCAAAGAACACTTCCTAATCAGCCCTTTGATAGAAGCCTAATACCAGACTTCGAATTTCCCTTCTCGGTAAAGAGACAGACAGGCTATTGCCGTAAGTAACTGAAATGTAATAACGTTATAATGTATATTTTACCTGGTCTTTCTGTCTCTAGTGCGTACTTCACAAAAGAACCATAGCTGAATTTAAAACCAGGATAGTTCATCCACTATAAATGACATCATCCACTAGGCAATGGCATCAGCTGTAGGCCAGTTTTTGAGGAGAACTAAACCAGACCTCATTATGAACAGGGAAAAATTTAACTGTTAATTTTTTTTAGAACTGTCAACTGCATTACATGACATGGAGAATAATTTCTTTTTTCACTAGCCTTTAAAAGATAAAAGACCTACTCAAACAGAAGCTACTTTCTGATAAAGAGCTTTGAAATAAACATGTCTATCACATGTGAAAATTACATGCATGTATACATACTCACTTTGGAAGACACTCGGGGGTATAAAAGCCCAAGACAGGACTGAATGAAGAGGGAAAAGAAAGGATTTCATTCCTAGGGTATAACTGACATTTCATTCAAGCAAACAGAAATCTTTGCTTTGATTTGAAGAGAAGTTGCATTCTATGCAAAATGAGCTACAGCTCTCAATTGTTAACCACAACCTTTTGAAAACTTCTCTGGAAAGTCTACTGCATGTGTCACAGCTAGCCATTTTTTTAATTCATCCTGTATTTCAAGACTTGTTTCAGGTGCATATGTACCTTAGTATTATACTTCACCTATGTACTATATACTTACATGAGTATTCTTTATTGATTTAATTTTTGACTGCAATACTTTTTTACATGCATTTTTACAGTGAACAGTGCAAACTGTTCTTCAAGCAGGCATTCATAAATTGCTTGCACTAGGATCAGCATTAGGTACTTGCAGTTACTGAGGTACTGCACTATATATTTATATTTACTTATATATTTTAACTAATATTATTAATGCTGTAATTGCAGGAATCTCTCAACTTTATAATCAGTTGGTAAATTGGAAATGCACGTTTGGGTACCTGCCTGTGTAAAACTGCATATGTACAGGTTGCAGATTTTGGAAATGAGGCCTAGAAATCACATGCTCCAAACGGTAATCCAATAACAACCACCGCACAGTCAGAGATAATTACAAATTCTGTTTCTACCTTACCCCTGCAATCTACAATATTAAACATAGTACAAATGAATCTGAAAGGTTCTGACACACTGAATGATAAGACTCCATCAGAACATGATACCCAATAAGACAGATGATTGGTGTGGTAAGGAATGATGGATATTGCGGTGTAACTTGCTCTGCTTTCCTTGGCATGGGCACACCTGAATTTAAACCAGCATAAAAACTATTGCAAAACATATGTCAGGCTGTATCTTCATAAGCAAGCGAGAATAGTTCATCTATTCACTAGACAAGGAGGAAATACTATAAGCCAAGGAGTGGACAGAAATCAGGATGCCCCAAAGCCTTCCTGGAGTCCTACCAAAGACACTTTGGTGTGGGGAAATTTGCCTTCCACAGCCAACCTTTTCCAGTCCCTCGGGATTGGAAAGAGCAACCTTAAACAAAACCTTAAAGTGCTTTGTTTTTTAAGAGAGGGTGTTGGACTGAAACACTTAACCATAAAGAACAGCTCGTCTTTCTTTTAAATCAATAGCTGTGCCCACTTAAGAGGCACCAAAGGGGCACTGTGGTTTTCTTTTAAAGATTAAAAAAAGAGAAGCGGAGAAAGAAATATATCCCCTTATATCCTTAAAATTGCTAGTACTTCAGCAGCTTCTGAAGCACTGGACTGTTTTATTAAAATTGCCTCTTGGTAGCATTATAGTGTTGCCAAAAAGTACTGCTCACTGCAGCAATTAAAAAGTTACTCTTTTTCTTAGGAAAGTTTTGAATTGTTTAGTCTGTACCCCCAACAGTAGCAAGCAAGCAAAGGGCATGTTTTTGAAAAATAAATTAAGACAAATAAAAAGCTTAGCACAATGGAATTGGATCCCTGTCTTCCCCCAGTAAATATATCTAATATCACATGCCTTTTCAGAGTGAGAAGAAGGGATTTCCCCACAGAAACCTCCACGAGAGAGAGAAGGGAATGCAATTGTTCCCCATTTCATTGTATGCGTTACTGAGCCGTGATGCCAGCCATATGCTGATTATCTCTCACACTACATAAAGTGCTCTCCTGCAGTGCCAAGGGCCTGTCGTGCCGTCTGTATCCTCTTACATAAAGCGTTAGCCCCTACCATCACACACCGTGCCAAAGCGCTGCTCTTTGCTACCATGCTCCCTGTCTTCAGAACTCAAACACCCTTTGTTTCCATGCCTGCTTCCGCCCACATCTTAAAAGCCACCTAATGATTAAAACAAAACAAGAATACTTCTCAATAAACAGTGATTTTGCAGTTACACTGTAAAATGAGAAAGAACGCAAATACTTGTTGCCCAGGGATCCTGCAGGAGATAAGTGAGCTGTACAAGAAGATCCCATTAAAGATACTCACCGCTCAGTCCTCTGCAACTTGGACATTGCACATACATGCTTCTGTCATGTATGGGTCATTCTGAAGGTAACATTTTATCTGTCTCAACAGTTTTCTAAGGCAGTCCTCAGATCAGCTGTACTGCTTAAGATGAAAGCACCCCTGCAGTAAAACGCACTCAGAATAGCTGTCTCCCATGATGTGCTGCAATAACACATTGTCAAAGGGCTCTGCTACTCCAGCGACCTGTAAACATGCTGTATCACTAAAACAGTGCAGGAGTGATGATGTGTTACTGGAAAGATGGCAGTGGCATAGGAGGAGCACATCTAGAAGCAGACTTCACCTGACTGTAGGCTGACAGCCAACTCACACAGTATGGGGTAGCAGAAACTGCTCTTTTGGGTGGCCCAGCAGGAATGAAACTGCTAAAGCAGCCACCCTGGCACTACTGTTTCTGGCAACTGAAAATGCAAGTCTGACATGCACAAAGATAAAGGTTAGGCAAAAGGTTTCCCAGCTGAGTAGAGACGAAAGAGAAATTGAATCATCAAATTTTTGTGAGGCCACAGAAAATAGAAGCTCTTCTCCCAGGGCTCGTGGTCTTTGCTACAACAGTGCTGGGTAAGAGAGGGACTGACAGCCAGCAATACTATGTATTTTCCTTTGAATCAGGCTAAGGGGTATTTTATTATAAATCTTTCAATTTGTTATTTTCTATGTGTTTCAAATATTTCTCAGATCTCAAATAACCCTGTTTCGTGTCTGGTGAAATGTTCATCAAATATCAGTGTGATCCATCTTCAGGAGCAGAGAAATCGCTCAAACAAGAGCAAGAATCAGTCTGCCTGGTCAGTCTCACTTACATAACGGCCAAGATGAACTACAGGGATGAGATTTCAACTTTGTTGAATCACACAGCCTCACTCCCAGTCACACGAGGAAGGCTGGGGAAGGAAGGTGCATTATTTCTTCATTTAAACCACTTCCTCTTGAGACTTCACTACAAAGGCATAGGACAAAGTCCTGACGCCAGACATAAAGCATGCAGATAGTTTTGTAAGGATCAGTTTCCCTGCAGTTCTACATCAGACCTCATACTACAGGAGGTGAATGCTAAAAAACAAAACAAAAAAAACCCTTCAGCTCAATACAATATTTCCACACTATCCGTCTTGGAAATTGCTATTGGTAGATTCTGGTTTTGTGGAAACATGAAGTGTGTCTTGCAATACTTGACTCTAAAGTAGAAAGTTTACAAGAAAACAACAGCAAGGCTCTGCTTGAAAAGGTTCAAATAGATTCAAAAGTTCAAGATTTCAAAAACATTAAGAAAAATCCAAACCCTGTCACAAAGCCTTTAGCTTATACAGAGGAACTAGCAGAGAGACAATATTATCACCTTCAACTGAAGCCAACAACAGAAGCTTCCCATTTATTACCGCTAGCTTCAAACTGGGACAAAACTGCTCAGTTTGTGTTACAATGACCCTCTCCCAGAACCATGCAAGAAAATACTGTGGCTGTAAAAAGGTTTAATAGAAAAAAAAAATGGAAAAAAATAAAATTAATAATAGCTAGTAGTCTTTTAGTGCATAAACAGTATGGAGGTGATAAGTTATGTTAAAGTTAAAATAATGCAATCAATGTGCCTTTTCTAGATAAACTTTCTACTGTAATGTTTCTTTTCTTGCACTGTACATTGTGTCATACTGGACCATACATTCTTCATCCCCCTCTATTGCATCCCTAGGGTCAAAGGTAGAAGACACAAAAATTCCTGGAATAATATCCCCAATAAATTACTACTAACTATTATAATTCAACATGGGCATATAAACAGTACTTTAAAGAAAATTGAATTTGTTGAAAATTAAAGCAAACCTGTTGTTACTTTGAACAAGAGGCTCACTGATTGTTTTCAGATTTCCATTATAAAATAGGCTTTTTTGTTTTATGTGTTATATACCCTCTGAGGAAAGAAATTGTACCTCAAAACATATGGGTGTTCAGAATCTTTATTTTTAAATACAATGCTCCACACTCATAAAACTCTGCTTGGAAGCCAAGGAATTTATAACAAGGTGCATAACAGCAAACCTGAAAGAAGCCTAAAGATGAAGAAAAACAGAGCTTGTACTCACTAATTAAAATAAGTAAGAAGACAGCATAGAAGTGAAAGTGACCTTAATTTGGGGATAAATATCTGCGGTTTAATTTAGTGGCGTCTTCTCGCTATCCGTGGGTTTACGGGCACTGAAATATGCAAGATGACAGACTAATAAACAGACATTTATTTTGTGGAGCAGGCATATTGTTTTCAGTCTACTGCATGGTGCTTTCATTTTATTGCTGTAATATGTTACGCTAGAAGCATGAAGAAGGGACGCAGCTATCTGGATTTTAAGGATTTTTTTCATACACAGCTCTTCTTTTAAAACACATGTTCTGTTAGAACAACAAGCTTACACATCTTATTTTAAACTAAGTGCTATATAATCTGAAACGCTGTTAAATACTATCTTATGGTATAAGCCATGATTGAGTGTGCCCCACTAGGATTCAGCATATGTCCTGGGTGTGTTTCAGCCTTGTGTATTAAACCACCTGTTGAAGTGTGCTTATAATCTACTAATGTACACCTGCAATAAGTTTTTTACTATTCGTACTATTGGGGGAATGGCTCAATAATTTTACATTATAAAAAAATGTAAACACTCGTTTTTGGTTGGGTTTATGCAACTTACCCTTTTACTACAGAAAGTCATTTTCAGCGAGGGGTAAGAGGATGGCAAGGTGAAGGTTATCATCATTTTTTACCTAGGTTTTCCAAAACCGTGTGTTTTCTATTACCTAAAGGTGTTCTTTTTCCTTTCTCTACCCTTAGGAGCAGAAGCTTTACTACTTGTCTACAGCTGTGTTCTGCATTCATCCTTTCATTAAAAGCTGAGACCAATATGCCAAAGGGGTCACAAAGTTGTAGTTTAAAATGAAAACTTGATAGGACAAGAATCAGCAATTAAAAATACTGTCCCTTACGAGGGCACATCCTGCCTCCAGTCCTTGCTTTACTATATATCCCATTCTCATATATTAACACCTTATGTCAACCCATCAGGATTCCTCCCACATGCACAAACTTAGACCCATGAAGACATGGAACCTCCATCTGCATGACCAAGGTGAGCACTGCTGTGATTTTTCTAGAAAGACTCAGCCAACCAGTCAGAGTGCAGAGATGAGCAGTCAAAATCCACAGCCAGAATCTGATCGCTTACATTTACAAACTCTGTCTGATATTTCAGACCTATCTGCCCCCTTCTGATGATTCCTCTGGGACCAGCAACCACCAGCTTTCTTGCAGGCCTATGAGCAGGTGGAGAAGAGGAACTGGAAGACACTTCTTCAGGGATGCTCCTATGGCACGAAGGGACCAGGGGCCAGCAGTCTGCCCACATACACAAACAGCCAGTTTGTTCACACAAAGTTGCACAGTTAAACTACATGCACAATACTTTTACGAACAGTCCTGGACTTCACAAGTTTTGGAAGTTGGGCTCTGCAACTATAAAATTATACACTTGATATATGCTAGTAAGTACAGTAAATAGAGTATAATTAGAACAGAATACAATGTACTATTTTTCACTGCTTTTTATTCTTGCTTCCCTAGAGCTATAAAATGAGCTTCTAATGAGCTTTGGGTACTCACATAAATAGAAAACCTAACGTTGTAATGCCTGATAGTGATCTAAACTGCTTAGATATGTTTTGTATTACACCACAAAACAGTGGTTTGTTCATGGAATGGAACAAAATTTCATGTTACTCATACTTTGGCCCTAGGCACACATGTGTTGAAACCATAATCCCCAATGTATTTCAGAATATGTTTGGACAACCTAAGTTGCTCTGTGAAAATGACCCAAAAGGAAAAACCCCTATCCATTAAAAACACAAATTACTGAGACCTCAATGTTTAAGTGTAGCCTACAGCACATAAAGAAAAATTTCCAATACACTGCTTATTTTCCCAGTTAAAAAGAAAAAGGAAGAAGATGGGAAGGATGCATTCAGGAGCCATATAGGAAAGCCGTACACTAGCTGGGCATGGATAAATATTATACCATTCTGTCAAAAAAAAAAAAAAAAAATCTACACCACAACAGGAAATCTCCCTACTAAAGTGCCTTTGAACGTCACTGTACAGATAGGCACTGATTTCATATAGATGGCTTCACCCCCAAGATTTGCAACAACCATTTTCTTTTCCTCTTGTGGGAAGAATAATGACAAAAATCAGGCAAGGGTACTGGCAATAGCAAAAAGTATTTCCCCCCACTCTACAGCTCCTTACAGATATTAGGCAGACCTTTGCATTTGAAGCGTAAGTGGCGTTACCTTCTCTGCATGGCAAATGGATAAACAGGCAGACAGACAGACAGACTGATATACAGAGAACAAGCGAATTGCAAGAGTCAAACAAGGAATTTGCTGCAGTCAAGAAATGGATCCAGATGGCACAAGTTCTTGTCCAGCATTTCAAATACAGGGTCATCTTCAAAAGGTGATACTTCTTTATCAGGTGATAACTAACACATATATACTACTAGGAGTTTATTATTTTAGCTGCAGAAGCTGAAGCTAGAGTAGTTTATTTTTGTAGCCCCTTAAGTGGCAATTTTATGCAGATGGGCAAGAACTGGAGCTTAAAAACCAAGAAAGTATAGATTTGAGAAGGTTTGGACATAAAGGTCCACCTCTACATTCTTAAAAAGTATGTGTTTATGCATTGCCTTACTTTCCCAAAATGGGAACCCAAACAAAACAGATTCTAACTGACATTACAGGTTTGGAATAATTCTTTTTGCTCTAAATTCTTCAGAGTAATTCAAGAAATAGCAGCCTTTTTTCTGTTTATATAAGCACTGCTATACAGGTAAGTAGAAAAAGTGTTAACATTTGATTTTACTCTCATAGGGATAAAAAAGGTCAACTGCTCATCATAAAAGATTTATTGTAAGATGGTATATCATACATGCAAAACAAACAAAGTTACAGTGATTAATTCTATTGTATATCAGGAAAACAAACAAACAAAAAAAAAACAAACAAAAAAAGTGAAAATATTCCCTTGAAATTACAAAACCCCTTTTGGAAGGTCTCCATTTCAGTTTACACACAGCACCATTTTATGCAATGTTGGCTGTGAAAAGGGATTTTCAGCTGGTCTTTAGTGGAATTTATGCTAGTTTTAAGGCTTTTTGCATAGCCAGAAGAGTGTAATGAGCCTTGATGTAAATGAAAATATATTCTTTAATGTGCACACTCCTCAAAGTAATAAAGATTTTATTATTTTAAAAGTTATGTACACCCACTGTGCAATATCAAATATGCATGTTGTAAACACAGCGGACCAAGTTCAGACATGATGTAAGCATGTGTAACTCTACTGACTTCAAAGGGACCACTTGTGAAACAGAATACTACTTAGCATGGCTATGAGCTGCAGGATCCGTGCTAAGTAGTCACGTTATTTTAAACAGAATTTTTTTTTTTGAGCGGTATAGTGTTACGCAACATCAGAAAGCAAAGCACAACTGGGCTGTCAGTAATCTATGGGGTCGAGTATCAAAAGAATTGTTTCTGACTTCATGCAAGTCACAAAAAACATTTCAAGCAGACTGAAAAGAGCAGACATTGAGAGTGTTGAGTTGTCATTTCAGAGCAAGAATGGTCAACATTGCTTTAAACTAGAAAAGGCTAATTGTTCATGTACACTGGTGCTGTATGTAAAAAAAAAGTCAATGATTGTGTAGGCAATGTATGGAGAAAAAAAGAAAAAAAAGCTAAAAAAAGGGCAAGGAGCAGGACCCTGCTGTCTTAGGAGATGGGACCATGACCAGGAAAATGATGGGGAAAGATCAGAACACTGCCACATGCGCTAATACTCAGAATGCAGAAGACCAAGCTGTGGGTGGCACTGACCTTGTGTATCATTTTGCAGAACTGCATTCACTCTTCAATTTTTCATCTTGCATCTACTGCACTGTAGGCTGTATTCTTACCAATCAAAGTGCTTTTGGAAAAGATAAAATGAAGCTGTAGCTTGTAAGATGACAGACACTACTTACTTTCCTTTTTTTTTCCTTTGGTTTGTTTGTTGTTTTTTTTTTAATGATTCACAGCCATGCAGACATTCAATCATGGATCACCAATTTGCAGACTAAGAGCCTGAAATGAAGTGAGAAAGAAAAAGCAGAGAAACCACAGGCACATAATGTTGCTGGGGGAAAAAAAAAAACAACAAACCAAACCAAAACAAAAAAACACAACAACAAACCAACGTTCAAGTATAGAACCAAAACCGATGGTCAAGAAGTAAAAAGTCTTTCTGAAATAAATACCTGGAACAGAGCTTTTGGCTTCCTACACAGATAAGCCTCATTCCCAGGTGCTGCCTTGTCAGCAGTACTGGCAAAACTACTGCAGTATTTGGGAAGTTGTTCTGACTTCCAGGGCAAATGCACATGGACTTTTTCTTGTGAAAGTTGAACAAATTACTGCATCCTTTCAAAATCCCACCAAAATCACTGTTTTGCTCTGAAAAACTCCAGAAGCCTTTTGTAAATCTAAAAGTTCAAAAGCAGTCAAATTTCATGAAGCAATGGAGGATTTCTTTCTTTCAGCAACAAGAGAAACACTGCAAGTGTTCTTTTCTTATATGAGCAAGTGGCTGACTTACTGTTCCTTTTCCGTCCAAAAATACAGTGACAGGGATAATCTGTGCCCTGGGCAAGAATGTAAAAAAGCAGCATTTGCAGCCGTTTTGCAACTCCGTTTGCAAAATTGACCTAAGATGGCTTCCCAATTTAATATCAGAGATTAATCTTAAAGTAATGTGAAAAAGAACCACTAATAAATACCCATAGAAATATAAAAGCTACTTTTCAAATGCCAAACATTTTCATACATAAGAACAGCCCTAAATGGTCACACTGCACTGGAATACACTCAGAGAGAAGACAATTCCCAAAAGCGTCAAATACCAATTCACTTTTAAATGACATTTATTGGCCTCAAGAGGAATCCAGCTGATGTAGTATTTGAATTTTGCCCAGAGTACAGCTCTTGTTTGAACAGTCGCTTGGTTCTCCCCATGCTTTGATGATATCCTGAAGTTTGTGTAACTTGCTTACTTAATTGATATTTTTGCCCAGTCAAGGACTGCAAGAGCATACAGCGTACAAGGGAGTAACGAAGCCACGCTTCTAAATACTGATTCTGGGGGCTCAGCAAATAAATGAAGGTAGTTTTGACATGTTTCGTGCTTTGGGAGTGTGCCAGAGAGCACCTTCCATTCAAAATGAATACATGTATTATTCATGAAAATTTGACACTGCTCAAATAACCCCCATATGAATAGTTCCCCAAAGACTAATGTAGTGATGAGTGCATTAGTAAGTCTTTCACAGCAGTAAGTAGTGATATTTAAAGTCTGTCTTAAAAAACATCAGCCAATTCTTGGAGACACTAAAGACTTGACTTTATCCAGTAACTGGCCCCAGGAAAAAGGGCTGTAGCTACACATATATGCTCAGCCCTTACAAAACCAGCCAGGAAATAAACGTTCAATACTTTTCATATTGGCATACTTATATGACAGTGGGTTTTCAGTGTTTGGCCTGCTATAGACAATTTAAAGGGCCAAGCCTCAAGCTGCCACAGTTCTGTGATTCCAGACTCTTCCAGTATCCCAGCACATTATTCAATAAATGAAACACATGCATACCCTGAAAGATGAGCAAACAGAGTTCTAAAGACATACATTCTGTGTATGCAGCTTCGGGATGACCACACAGAAAAAGGCATGTGGTCACAAATCAGTTGATAATTAGGGGGCTGAAGCAGACCAAAACAAGTTTTATTCTAAATTCTGTATAATTTTCAGCTCAGACTTGTATGACAATGCAAAAAGACAGACAGCTGTAATTTGAATCCTCAATAACAGAACACCTACTGGTAAACAATATTAAAAATTCTGAACTTCTTTCAACAGCAAATTCTTACCTCTATGTAATCTAATATTCACCTATTTGCCAATGCATGAACATTTTCATTGTACTCTTGTGCCAATACAAAAGCTTGCCTGTGTATTTAATGTCTTTGAAATATCACAATATTGAATCCTACAAAAAAGCTATACAAAGGCAGCCTGTAAGGAGTAAAACATTATTCCAAATTTTGTTACAAATTCAGCGTTGAATGATTTGCATGATGCTTTACTTTTTCTGCAGTCTTGCTTGAAATAAAGATGTCAAAAGTGTTCCTAGCTATTGAACAGAACATCACGGTTTGTGCTTTTACTTCTTAGTAGCAAGAAATGAAAGACAACCTAGCTTTACCCTATTAGGTATAAATCTGTATGCTCTCTGTTTTCAAGGAGCATTGCAGCAGGCGGGGTGAGAAATGTGATTTTAAAGACTGACTCAATAAAGAATTTAAATTATATGTTGCTTTTAGCCTGATAATCATGCTACAAAGGGAAAGCGGAGGGGGTGGGGCAGGGAGGTGCGGTGTGTGAATTTAATTCTCATTAGTCAACTATCCAGAGCAGGCTTCAAAATCATGATTCCAAAGTCAGAGCAGCTCCAAGGGGAGCAGGCGGGGGGGGGGGGGTGGGTGGGGAGGGGGAGGGGAGGGGCAACATGCTGTGGCCTGCAGGTATTTGGCCAGGCTGGCCAGGCAAAGCCAGGAGGGAGAAGGCGAGGGGATGGGGAGGTCACTTAGGCAGCCACATGTGCACGAGGTGCCACCAGGCAATGCAGAAGTGTGCTTCAGCTGCTTCCTTGCAACAGGAATTTTGCAGCCTGACAAGCTGGGATCGAATACATGCACAAACTACGACTAAGCATACACTGGCAGAATAATTTTGAAATTATCAGACTGCACAGCTAAACCTCTTGGTATAAAAATAATCCTTAATGAAATGTAACGATAAGGAAGACAAAGAAAGAAAGAAGGATGGTGTGTCCCATCAGGTTCCCTGCCTGCCTCTGGTCAGATTCTGGAAAAATACCCTGAAATTTTGTCATACCTAGTCATCCCAGATCTACTTATTGCTTGTTTTCAAACTCATCTTACACACATTGCTTTGCAAAAGCAAGTGCTGATTTCAGAAGCTCCCAAAAAATCCACATTTGAAGAGCTAACACGCTGCCCCATTAGCCTTGAAGTAAACAAAGTATCTGACAGGGTAAAATAATAGCTCACTTGGATCCAGTTCTGTCATCCCACCGCATTTCAACTCTCAGCAGTTTTATTTTCCTTACTGTAATTGGGACAAAACCCATGTTTGTCCTTGAGCAGCAGTTAGTTTGCGTGGGAGGTGTCTCTTCAACAGAGGGACATTCCACTGGTCCAGCAGAGAGACTTGAATTACATGTAACCCAGCCACCAGGTGCTGTTCTGTGACCATCTGCATATGTCGATGGTGCTCATCCTACCTGACCCTCATGGCAGAGCGGTGGGCACCCGTCTGAGAGCAAAGGCCACAGCTCCGGTAGGGAGGTCTGCACCACCTACCCCAGCGGTGGCGGATGCCCCCACTCAGATGGAGTTGCTGAGAGGCTGCAGTGCAGACCTCCAGCTGCAGGACGCGCCCAGACCCTTCTCCTGGGGCAGGGACAGGCAGCAGACCTGCCTGAAGGAGGTGTGCCCAGGTGGAGGAGCTCTTGCAGCAGGTGGCTGAGCTGCAGGAAGCACTGAGAAGGCTGTGTAACATCAGGGAGGCCGAGGAGGAGTTAGATAGCTAGTTCCAAGCGCAGTCTGCAGTGGACCCACAGCCCATGGGCAAACAGCCAATAACTCCTCTGATGGCACACACGGAAGGGATGGGGGCCAATAACACACAGCAATAGAATCTTGTAAGGTCAAGGACCTGCAGGAGGAAAAGACTTCCCTCAAAGCCTGAGGTGCCCTTTGACCTGAGGTTCTTACCACTTTGCCACTCTACAGACTGAAAAGGAAAGACCTGTCACATCGGGAGAGACAGTGGAGCTGAGCAAGGCAGCCTGGTCTGCTCTCCATGTAACTAACAGCACACATAAGAACAGGCGATGGGTGACAGTGATGAGTGACTCTCTTCTGAGAGATACAGAGGCACCCAAGTCCTACCCTGACACGCTCTCCAGACACACGTGCTGCTTACCTGGGGCTCATATCAGGGATATCACAGAGAGGCCACCAAGCCTTATACAGCCCACCAACTATTATCCACTGCTGCTGTTTCATGTGGGCACCAGTGACACAGCTGGGAGCAGTCTGGGGAGTGTCAGGAAGGATTACAGAGCCCTAGGAGCAGCCATAAAGGACTCTGGAGCACAGGTCATTTTTTCATCAGTCCTCCCAGTCAAAGGTTTCAAAGGGCCAGTCAAATCTGGTGAATCAACACATGGTTACAGGAATGGTGCCACAGCCAGGGTTTCAGCTACCCAGATCATGACACTTGCCTTGAGAAACATGGTCTGCTTGGGGCTGATGCAGTCTATCTATCAAAGAAGGGGAAGAGCACCTCCTGTCATAGGCTTGCCAAGCTGATGAAGAGGGCTTTAAACTCAAGTTGCTGTGGGAGGGGAATCTTTGTCCATCCCATTCCTACCAGTTTGATGCCAGTGCCATCAAGAGATGCCCAGAGTCTGGAGAGAGATCACAAGTCAGCAGAAGAGCACCTGAAGAACAGCACAAAGGAATTGCAGCCACTCCAGCCAGTCAGTCAGCTTCATAAATGACTCTATGCAAACACACACAGCATGGGGAATAAACAAGAGTAGTTAGAGACATGAGCACACCTGCAGGGCTATGATCTTACTGGCATCAGGAGACATGGTGGGATGGTTCATACAGCTAGAATGCTGGAATAAAGAATGCAGTCCCTTTAGGAAGGACAGGCAGGAGAGTCAAGGAGGGAGGTGTTGCCCTCTGTGTCAATGACCAGCTGGAGCACATGGAGCTACACCTGGGTGAGAAGCCAAATGAGAGCTTATGGGTCAGGATCAAACAGTGGGCAGGGACAAATGACATTACAGTGGGGGTCTGCAGGTCTGCATGAAAGAACAAGGGGCTCCTGCACAAAAACTAAAACACAAAAAGGAAGCCTGCAGAGGGTGAAAGCAAGGACAGGTAGCCTGGGAAGAATACAGGGTAATTGTCCAGGCAGAGAGGGATCAAGCGAGGAAAGCTAAAGCCCTGATAGAATTAAATTTCTACAGGGACATCCAGGGCAACAAGACAAGCTTCTATAGGTATGTTGGTGATAAAATGAAGATTAGGGCAAACGTGGTCCCTCCCCAGAAGGAAATTGTAGAGATGTGGCTACCCAGGATATGGAGAAGGCTGAGGTACTAAATGACTTTTTTGCCTAGTGTTCATGGGTAAGTGCTACACCAACACTGCCCAAGTAGCAGAAGGCAAAGACAGGGACTAAGAGAATGAAGAACCAGCCACTGTGGGAGATAAGGCTCAAGAACATCTGAGGAACCTGAAGGTGCACAAGTCCACAAGACCTGATGAGATGTATCCACAGGTCCTGATGATGTCTCCTGCATCCACAGATGCAGTGGCTAAGTTACTATCCCTCATATTTGAGAAGCCGTGGCAGTCCAGTGAAGTTCCCACTGACTGGAAAAGGGGAAGCATAACCCCCATTTTTAAAAAGGGAAAAAAGGAAGACCCAGGAAACTACAAGCCAGTCTCACCTCTGTACCTGCCAAGATCATGGAGCAGATCCTCCCAGAAACTGTGCTAAGGCACATGGAAAATAAGGAGGCAATTGGTGACAGTCAGCATGGCTTCCTTAAGGGCAAATCATGCCTAACAAATTCAGGGCCTTCTACAATGGGGTTACAGCATTGGTAGATAAGGGAAGAGCAACTGACATCATCTACCTGGACTTGTGCAAAGCATTTAACACTGTCCTGCATGATGTCCTTGTCTCTAAATTCAAGAGACATGGATCTGGCAGATGGACTACTCTGTGATTGAGAATTGGCACTCAAAGAGTTGCAGTCAACAGTTTGATGTCTGAGTAGATACCAGCAATGAGTGGCATTCCTCAGGGATCAGTATCAGAACTGGTGCTGTTTAGTGTCTGTGTTGGCAACACGGACAGTGGGATTATGTGCATCCTCAGCAAGTTTGCTGACGACACCAAGCTGTGTGGTGAAGTTGACACTCTGAAGGGAAGGATGCCATCCAGAGGGGTCTATACAGGCTTGAGAAGTGGACCCCTGCGAAACTCATGATGCTCAACAAAGCCAAGTGCAAGGTCCTGCATGTGGGTTGGGACAATCCCAAGCACAAGTACATGCTGAGTGGGGAATCTATTGAGAAGAGCCCTGAGGAGAAAAGCTTGCGGGTTCTGGTTGACAAGAAGCTCAACATGACCTGGCAATATACGCCCACAGTCCAGAAAGCCAACCGTATCCTGGGCTGCATCAAAAGCAGTGTGACCAGCAGGTTGAGGGAGGTGATTCTCCTCCTCTACTCCACTCTCATGGGACCCCACATGGAGTGCTGCATTCAGCTCTGGGGCCCCCAACATAAAAAGGACATGGACCTGTTGGAGTGAGTCCAGAGGAGGGCCATGAAGATGACCAGAGGGCTGGAGCACCTCTCCTATGCAGACAAGCTGGGAGAGTTGGGGTTGTTCAGCCTGGAGAAGAGAAGGCTCCAGGGAGACCTTATAACCACATAAATGGGGCTATAAGAAAGCTAGGGAGGGACTTTTGTGATAGGACAAGGGGGAATGGCTTTAAACTGAAGGAGGGTAGATTTAGAGTAGGTATTAGGAAGAAATTATTTCCTGTGAGGGTGGTGAGGCACTGGCACACGTTGCCCAGAGAAGCTGTGTCTGTCCCATCCCTGCAAGCGTCCAAGGCCAGGTTGGACGAGGCTGTGAGCACCCCGGTCTAGTGGAGGGTGTCCCTGTCCATGGCAGAGGGGTTGGAACTAGAAGATCTTTAAACTCCCTTCCAACCCAAATCATTCTATGATATGATTCTATGACCATGCATACATATATTAAATGAACCACAAAATTTACAGATGCAGACATTATGCAATTATAGGTGTGAGGTTTTTTTAAATCAGTAACCTCTAGCTAAAAAAAAATAAAAATAAAATCAGAACCTCCTATCAAGAAAGCTAGGCAATGCAAACTTCCCTATGATCTCCTTTAAAAGTGATTCCATTTTGCCCTGCAAAGACCATTTCTAAAGCCGTGTTACTGGTACTGGTGGGTTCAGTAGGTGGGTATGCTGGTGGTACAGACTTTTATCATGAGGAATCAATTGAGAACACTTTTTCAATTCACTGAAAAATACCAACAGCCACCAGAGTAAGCATGAGAATTTTATAGTCAAAAAAATCTGTATCTGGGAAAGGGCCCTCAAGAACTCACTCTCCCACTGTGAAACCTAAGAAGCCTAAAAACAGCACATCCGATGGAGGCTGGAGGAAGATAAAACAGGCAGAGTGCTCACTACATCATGTAAAAGCAGTGAATATTGCAGTAGGTGAGCATGTTGGTTATATAAAGCAGAAGAGTTTTCTCAGCACATATGTCACGATCTTGGAAAAAAAAATAAATGGCTGTTGAACAGAAGAGAGGGAAGGGACTTTCAGCTGAACAGAGGGAAGGGACTTTCAACACCATTAAATCCAATCCTCTGCTACAACAAGCAATGACAGCACGCAATCCTTTTTCTATTAGGTTAAATGGAGTCTGTAGACTAAATTACTAGTATTTCTTGCATAAAAAGGAATAGGGGAGTATGGTGAATACTTCCCTCTGAAGGAGTATGTATGAGCTACAAGGTCTAAACTTACAGATGGATCCCATACAGGGTGCTAAAAAAGAACAAACTTCTCTCTCCCAGCCCTTCCTTCATTTCTTGTGTACTGCTGTGAATGACAGCCACAGTCTGGCCTGTAATACAGGCAATGGGGGGAAAAATACATTAACTTTTCTAAGTAAAAATCAACAGATTTGAAGCTGAAATGAGAAATAAATCAGGTCTGCATGTTCTATTTTGCAGAAGGAAATGGTTTGCCTGCAAATAAAAGCTGGATGTTCTTAAAAGCACATCATAACAAAACAACAGGAGAATAATGAGAAGTGAGGTAAACTATTGCCAGATTGGTATCTCAAACCTGCTCAGTGATGGCTCGTTCCATAACCCACACCTGAATTAAAATACAGAGCAAATGCTAGACTGAAACAGATTTCAACAGAAAGTTGTAATAAGATGAATCTTGATCCTCTGAGATGACAAAAGGAAGATTGCGAGTGTATGATTGTATCAGTGCTAATATTCAGTAGAAACCTCAGGTATTCTACCCTTCCAACAACACCAGCAATTTTTCCTTCACAAAGACAAATTAAGGGAGGTTTTTAAGGTCTTTCACTGTAAGTGTGTATTGGTTTTGTTTTTCTGCTTTAAAGGATTAAAAAATATATTCACTGTGACTTGAGCATTGCTCTACAGACTCTCAAAGCATTTCAGAAGGGTATTTTTTTTGGTGGTGGTGCAATTCCTTGATGATTGCTTTTGCCCTGCTCTAAGTTGAATAGCCATACGGATACATTTGCTTTGTATAATGGGTACATCTTATCTTCTACTTTACAAACAGTATTACTAGATAATTACTAGATAAGAATATAGTGTGCATGTATAAACACCGGTGTAACATCTGTTTATGTTGATATTTTGGACTATGGAACAAGACAGACAAGTTAGTTTCCACCTTCAGTTCTGATTCAGTAACAAAAAGTTGTACTTTGTTCCCAGTACTGCAGGGTAATATTTATTTTAGGCAGGTGCTTTGCTTTACTTAACTGTATTTTAAAATGATGCAAGCTTAAAGTGACTAAAAATAATGTCCAGTGAGAAAAAAGTCAATAGAAATTTTACCTCTAACATCAACAGGACT